>NC_138554.1:49009613-49168258 GCF_964273705.1 Natrix helvetica | reverse complement strand
AGTACAGAAACTGAAAACTATTTCACTACTAAAGCAAAGATGGGATAATAATACAAGCAACATGTGTACTATATTCCAGCAAATGTATTTATCTTCTCCCCCAAAGTGAGGTTCCATGCTATTAAAATACAAAGAAATTACTTCTAAAAAAATGGCAAAAAAATTGAAGGGACCAGTCCAAGTAAAGGTAAGGTTCCCCTCGCACATATCTGCTAGTCATTCCCAACTTTAGGGGTGATGCTCATCTTCATTTCAAAGCTAGAGCCAGCACTGTCCAAAGTCGTCTCTGTGGTCATATGGCCAACATCACTAAACGCCAAAGATGCACGGAATGCTGTTACCTTCCCATCAAAAGTGTTTCCTATTTTTCTACTTTCATTTTTACATGCTTTTGAACTGCTAGGTTGACAGAAGCTGGGACAAGTAACGGGAGCTCACTCCCGTTACATGGCACTAGGGATTTGAACCACCAAACTGCCGACCTTTCTGATTGACAAGCTCAGCATCTTAGCCACTGAGCTACCGCGTCCCTTCTAGTCCAGGTAGACAACAGGAATCAATATTGACCCCAAAATACCCAATTCCCCCCAAAAGAGCAAATATAAAATAACATTTGTGGAAACTTGAAAGCCAAACTTTACAATTTTAGTAGGGGTTTCATTCAAATATAAGCACAATAAACTGTTTTTAAAAAGCCTAAAATAAATCCACATTATAGCACTCATACCACTTTTTCCCTTTGGTATTAAAACAGTATGTTTAAGGTCATGGCAGACTAATCTTATTGCATTCTTTGACAAAGTGAAAATTAGTCACCAGAGGAATGCTGTCAATTGCTTGCACTTCAGTAAGGCATTTGATAAAGTAGACCATAAGCAGAGGTGGATTCCTACTGGTTCGCACCGGTTTGGTAGAACCGGTTCATCAAATCTACCGAATCGGTTAGAAGTTCCACCGGTGGACCCGGAAGTAAGTTCCGGAACGCCTGCCCTGGCCCTGTCGCTCGCTCACTCACCCCCGCCCGTCTGGAAGCCGCTCGATTGCTTGCTCCCCCCACCCGTCCGCACTATCCTAGCCCCGCCCACCACTCACTGATTGGCTACCTCACCAATCACCCCACCCGCCTCTAAGAGCCCTATCTAAACCCACTTACCTTTTTTCCTGCTTGGCTCTCTATTGTTGGCTGCCGACTCCGAGGAGGTAAGTAAGCTGCAACTAAGCATGGGGCGGGATGGGGGGCTGCCGCAGCTCTGCACTATAAGCGAGTCCAGTGACCTTTTGCGGCCTTGCAAGGATCCTGGGCTCGCTTATAACACAGGGCTGCAGGGCCGCCAGAAAGCGCGGGGGTGGGGATGGCGGCGGGAGCTTACGCGGCGTGGCTGGCATCTTTGACAAGTTTGGGGACCTCGCAAGACCTTTGCAAGGTCCCCAGACTTGCCTAAGATGCCTGGCCGCCAGAAAGCACGGGCACAGGGGTGGGGATGGCGACAGGAGCTTACGTGGCGCAGCTGGCGTCTTTGACAAGTTCGGGGATCTTGCAAGGCCTTGGTGTTTTTTGCATCGGGACATGCTGCAAAAGAGAGGGAATGAAGATCTTTTCCAGATTGGTGGTGATGGAGGTGCGGGCCCGTGCTCAGCAAAGCAAGTCCGGGGAACTCCTTTGCGCCGGCTGGAAAAGGTCTTCACTCCCCCCCTTTGCAGCACGCCCTGATGTGAAAAATGCAGAGATCGGCGCACTTGGGGCTGCTGCTGGGATGTCCAGGGAGGCTTCCTGGAGCACCACGAACCTTTGCGCTCTTCTCCGCGCTCTCCTCGGCTCCTCGCAACTACAATAAAGGTCCAGAAGCGGCGGGGGCTGGAAACCCAAGCCCCCATTAGCCCCAAAAGCCGATTCTGGACATCTATTGCAGTTGTGAGGAGCCGAGGAGAGCATGGATAAGAATGCAAAAGTTAGGATTACTGGGCAACGTGTGTGTGTGTGGGGGGGGAGAGGCTGGAGCAGTTCCGCTCTGAATGGAGGGAGAGGAAAAAAGTTGGGATTCTCCCTGCTATAGCCTTTAAATGGTAGAGAGAAGCCGAACTCCCCCCCCCCCCATTAACAGAGGAGCTGCAGCTCCCTTTATGCCCCCCCCCGCCCCGCTCCCTCCCGGAGGTCGAAGCATTTGAAAGGGACAGGCAGGCTGCCACAGCTGCATTGAGGAGACATTTCTGAGAAGAGAAACTTCTCCGGTCCAGCTGCACCCGAGCTGGTTGTGCTCCCGAAACTGCCCGCCCGTCACCAGGGAGACAGCTAGTGCAGGTGAACTGCGTGGTTGCTCCGATCGCATGGGGGCTCCACCAGCTCAGGTGCAGCCGGACCCGAGAAGTTTCTCTTCTCAGAAATGTCTTTTCAGTAAAGCTGTGGCAGCCTGCCTGTCCTTTTCAGTGCTTCGACCCCTGGGAGGGAGGGGGCCAGGGGGAGCATAAAGGGAGCCGCAGCTTCTCTGTGAATGGAGGGAGAGGAAAAAAGTTGGGATTCTCCCTGCTACAGCCTTTAAATGGCAGAGAGAAGCTGACACCACCACCACCCCCATTCACAGAGGAGTTGCTGCTCCCTTTATGTGGATGTAATGTGATATTTTGCAAGTACTGGGAAATCTCTCATGCAATCTCTGAACAAGAAAAATATATTTGAAAATATATTTGAATGTTAATGGGGGAAACAGGTGGGCTAATTATAATCTTAAACTATTTTTGGCTTACTATACAGATAATTTAGTGCAAAGCAGTGCACAACAGTTTTAGGCTTCTGTGGTTTTTATCTTCCTTGGTTGGTTTTGGGGAGAGCTATGGAAAGCTAAAGCAAATGCTGTGTAACAAGGAAGCATAAAACATTCCTTTTGATTCATTGGAGAATTAAAACCAAACATTATTTCAAAGGAGAGAAGTTTCATATCATGCAACTTTCATCAAAACTGTTTCACATGCCCTTAAATCTTGGGAGGGGGGGACAATAGTGAATATCTAGGAAGTAGGGTAGTAGTGGCAAATATCTTAGAATAATATTGTGATGCAACTATTATAAATTGTCCAGCAATAATTTAACTAAAAGAATTGTGCATACTATATATAAATTGTTACTTCTTAGCAGGAAGTCCAATATTTTTTTCTTTGGATTTTCCCATTTGGCTGAGTTTTTCAGTACTCCGACATACTATTCTTTTTTATTGGAGATATATTTATTGGGTTTCAGTCTCCCATCAGTTAAGAAGACAAGAACTGCAAAGCAGGTGGTTGTGTGCTAATATCATAAGTTTTTTGGGAATGTATGTGTGATGCTACCATTGTGAATTTCTTGTTAAGAACACTTATCAAGTTTTAATATTACAACTGTCTAACTTATTTAGAGGGTGAGTGCTTGCTTGTTGCAGTAAAGTACAAACGCCATAAGCAAAATACCTGTTTACTCAGAGGTATATTCCTGCTTAAATTGCTTGATAGCAGTGTGCAGAAACTTTAAATTGTATAGCTCATAGCAGTACAGAAACCTTATATAGCAGTGACTACTCTTGGCTGTTTCTGCTTCCAAGTGATGCTTTTGGGACTGGAACATATTAGGGATTTCTGCACTGAGAAGCAGAAGGATGGACTCTCGCCTTTATGATAGGCTTTTGAGACACTGGAAAGCAGTGAGAACTTTTGCTACTTCTAAGTACTTCCAAATCCAATAACAAATTGATTATCTTTCTGTGAACCTCTTTATGCAGGGACAGGTGCTGAAAAATCCTTCAAAGAAATGGAAACAGTGTGTGTGTGTGTGTGTGTGTGTGTGTGTGTGTGTGTGTTTGGAGAGGGGTTGTTTCTGTTGTGTAGGATTGGAATATAATTTATTGGCCCTGGATTTTGAGGGTGGAGGGAAGTTGAAGAAGCTGACAGACTGGGGAGTCCTATGTTTTTTCTCTTTTACATTTTCAGAGATTATATACAGTATAAAGAGTTAACAGTTGCACTGATTGTACTTTATGTTTGTGTACACAAAACAAAGAACAAGTAGTTCAGCACATGACTGCCAAGTCACAAGGCTGGCAAGCCACTCTCACCCGGTCACATGACTGCCAAGCCACTCCTACTCGGCCACATGGCCAGCAAGCCACTCCCACCCAGTCACATGGCTGGCAAAGCCACTCCCACAAAGCAGGCCACACCTACAGAAGAGGTTCTAAAAAAATTTGAAACCCATCCCTAACCATAACCTACTACTAGAGAAAAATGTAGGTTAGACAGCATCACCACCAGATAGATTTGTAACTGGCTGACCAACCACACTCAACGTGTAGTCCTCAATGGAACTGTATCTACATGGAGGGAAGTATGCAGTGGAGTACCCCAAAGCTCTGTTTTAAGCCCAGTACTTTTCAACATATTCATCAATGATTTGGACAAGGGAATAAATGGGGAACTCATCAAATTTGCAGATAACACCAAGCTGGTAGGAATAGCCAACACTACAGAAGATAGGCTTAAGATACAGAAGGATCTTGACAAACTTGAAAATTGGGCACTATCTAATAAAATGAAACTCAATGGTGAAAAAAGTAAGGTTCTACATTTAGGCAAGAAAAACAAAATGCAAGCTACAGTATCTGTGGTACCTTGCTCAATAGTAGTAACTGTGAGAGGGATCTTGGAGTCCTAGTGGACAACCATTTAAATATGAGCCAGCAAGCAGTGTGCAGCAGCTGCCAAAAAAGCCAACACAGTTCAAGGCTACATAACAGAGGGATAGAATCAAGATCGTGTGAAGTATTGATACCACTTTATAATGCCTTGGTAAGGCCACACTTGGAATACTGCATTCAGTTTTGGTTGCCATGGTGTAAAAAAGATGTGGAAACTCTAGAAAGAGTGCAAAGAAGAGCAACAAAGATGATTAGCGGACTGGAGGCTAAAACATATGAAGAACGGTTGCAGGAACTGGGTATGCCAAGTTTAATGAAACACTGACTGACAGCAGTGTTCCAATATCTCAGGAGTTGCCACAAAGAAGAGGGAGTCAAACTATTCTCCAAGGCACCTGAGGGTAGAACAAGACGCAATGGGTGGAAACTAATCAAAGAGAGAAGCAACTTAGAACTGAGGAGAAATTTCCAGACAGTTAGAACAATTAATCAGTGGAACAACTTGCCTCCAGAAGTTGTAAATGCTCCAACACTGGAAGTTTTTAGAAGATGTTGATAACTATTTGTCTGAAGTGGTGTAGGGTTTCTGCCTAGGCAGGGGGTTGGACTAGAAGACCTCAAAGGTCCCTTCCAACTCTGTTATTCTATTCTATTCTATTCTAAGAACACCATGATACAGTATATGACAATCCAAATGCATGACTTATTATGCTTTCCTTTCTTCCCTATCATAGCAATCAATATTTCCAGAAGTTATGGTTTCCAGATGTCAGGATGCAGCTAATAAAGGCATGTCCCACCTAGAACTCATACAGGTAATTATCTTTTTCCTTTACCTAAGAAACAAGTAATCGTTTTGTGCTGGGCTGACACTTATGCATACATGTATATATAAACATATATATGTGTTTGTGTGTGTGTGTATCTCCAGAAGCTTCTGTTTGTGTGTGCATGCACATATTTATATTTATTAGGCTTAAATATTGCCCCAGTCATAGATGACTCTGAATAGCTTATAGATCTGGTAAGATTATATAGATCAGTAATAAGATCAAAATAATATTAAAAAGGAATTCTGTAGATAGAATCACAATAAAATTCCCAACAATGAGGATAAATTATTCAGACAAATATTCACTTTCAAGAGGGAATGAGATAAAGACTACCTTCAAATCCCAAAGGCCTGCTAAAATATAGATCACAGGAGGTGTGATTGCGATTTTTGGTGATATCACTGAGGAGAGATGTCCACATCTTCGGTTGACTGTTTTTGCTCTGGAGGCTTTGGTTATGTAAAACAGACATTTTGACATTTGACATTTCAGCAACATTTCCCCTTCTTTTAAAATCATGCTACCAAGTGTCTGTTTTGACAGTTTGTCACACATTTACAAGAAAAAATCTTTGCAATCCGGGATATGCAAAAAGGGAACTTGGGTCATTCCTGCTTTACTCATTCAGAGTTTTTTCAGTTCCCCTTTCATTCAAAAGGAGAAAACAGAGATCTTGGATGCTTTGATATGGAAACTAGTTACTGACACTTTATATTGGGCAGCAAACAGCCAGAAATTAGCAATATAAGTTAAATCGCCTTAGTTATTTACCTATCATGAAAGGTAACAGATGGAATGTAGTGTATCTTTATAATTTTGCACAATATGAATAAATTGTTCAAATCTTTTCTTGTAAAAGTTGTTTATTTATTGGCAACAAATTCCAACCAGAGAAGTGAATGTATTTCTCCACACAGCATGCAATTAACTTAAAAGAGTCGCCTTAATTTTGAATGGCTTTAAAAACAGTAGACAAATTCATAAAGGACAAGAATTTTCCAGAAATTACTCTGCAATACTTAATACTGTGTTAAATATATTATTGCTTCTTATATTTTCCATTTTTAAAGTATCACTTGAACTTAAACTATGTCAATCTTTTATGGTTGGATGTTCAGCTTTTTGTTTCTGGAAGGTACTTATTTAAAAATTAAGTATACCTATTGGCCTCTGGGGTGTGATTTATGGGAGTTTGGAGAGAGTTTGAAAGATTAAAGGAGGCTTCAGACATACATTTTGCCCTTTAATTTCCCCTCTGCTCCATTACCAAATCTTGGAAAAACCTAGGGCTACAATATGTGGTCCACAAAAATCCATATGACCACTAAATAGTAGCTAATGACTTGCTGCTATCAGATTTTGGGCACAAAATGAGTAACAGAGATCACATGAGGATGCATATTGTGAACACCTGGATTTTCAAAAAAAAAAAAAAATTTTTTTGCTCTATCCCTGATGAAATAACATTCCAACCTTGGTATTCAACTGCTTCAAAACTCATTAAATTTGGTAGTCAGTACATTTTGAAGAGAAAATCTTGCCCGGGGGCTCATTTTTCTCCTGATATTTGACACACAATGTAGAACTTGCTGCCATTGGCTACCTCATAACTCACTACTCCTTCCTGTTAAAACAAAGGGTCATGTGGTAAGTCACACGGTTTGCTTGGTACTCATCATTTTTAGTACTTGATGCTCCACCCAGAATGAATTAGCAATGAGTACCAAGTTACCACTGTAGGTTTTTTTTGACAATGAAAACATCTTTTAAGAAGTTTTAAGGATAAAATAAAACAAACCAGACTCCCTTGTGTCAAAGTACCAGTGATATTACCTAGTTTGGTTAGGAAACATTTACAAGAAGAAAACTAAGCTCAGCAAACAACAGAATGTCAACAGGTACCAGTATTTTAGAAAGGTTTCATTCCCAGAGCTGCATGCTAAGAATCTAAATCATGCAACACAGAACTTCTGCTATAATTTTTCCTCCTCCCATAATTCCCCACAACTCAAAGCGAAGCAATTAGAGCCATTATCAAGGAAAACTACCAGTAAATTTATAATACAGCCTGAATCTTTAATTCCATTTTTTTTCCAGAATGTTCTAAATTCAGGAAGCTGCCCTGAAATCCAAGGGTTCCTGCATCTGAAGGAAGTTGGGCGCAAAGCCTGGAAAAGATTTTACTTTTCTCTGCGGCGTTCTGGGCTCTATTTCTCAACAAAAGGCATGTCAAAAGTAAGTTTGTGAGTGCAAGATGTAATGGAGGAACACCCTTGGTTTTTGGTTTTTGTTTTGCAGTTCTGAGAGTGTATTGCAACAGTTTTCCTAGAAAGGAAAACAGCAATTGGGATTAGGCCCCAGCAACATTTAGAAGAATAGTATTTGTGTAAAGCTTGATAGCAGAACCTAGTGATCTGGGACTTGGTATGCCCAAGCGGAAACTGTCATACAAATCAGAGACTAATAGAAGTAAAATCTACAGTATCTTCTCAAATGTTATGGATTTCTAGAATTCACTGAAGGTAAAATATGTTTAAGCCCAAGTAAAATAAGATACATAATAACTTTCATCTTTGATAATGATATATTTGGTCTATGGCTTCTCAGTAATCCTTATAGCCCTGTTTGAAATATTCAATATTATTATTCCCACATTTCTAAAATCTACTGGTGAATTCAAGGAACTGGTGACATGAATGTTACTTGACTGCTATGCTGTGTCTGTTCAGAAATTAAAAATGTATGCGTTATGGACATGCGCACATTTTCTTTTTAGGGAACTGGGATAGGAACTACACAAAACAATTAAACAATAGTCCTTCTGGTCCATAACTTTTTTTTATTATTTTTAGTAGTTATGAAAGCTACTTTTTTTCTGGACGAAGAAAATAAATCTTTTAATTTAGTAGGATTCTGACTTTTGCATCAGATGTTAAATTCAGTTCTTGCCCATATCTAATCATACATAGGTAGAATATACAGAATATGTCTAGAACCCCAGATTCAATTGGTATGAAGTAAAATCGTTTTCTGGCCTCCCTTATTCTAGGACCCCCGGCATTTACAGTATTGTCTTGACATAAATGAATCAGTCATCTATTATATAACCCAAGGCAAAAAACAGTATAACACACCCACCGAGTATGGCTTTTGTATCAAGGTAAGACAAGTGAGAATTAATCTTGGGTTCATTCCACCTTTAATCCCTTTAATCTCTCTTTAACTTTAATTTTAAATGATCAAGCTAATTTAAAATATCCATAGAATTAAATATTAAGGTTCAGGTAAAAGGCACAATGAGTATTGTTCTCCATTTGGTAAATCAATGTATGACTCTAACTTTAACCTTTGATTCTCTTGGAAGTTGTGGTTTATAAAGTTTTTATTAATATTTTGAGGGTTCTTAATCTAACTCTCAATTCTCAAGTAACTATATTTTATTAATATGCTATTATTAATAGCATATTAATAATTGAGCTAAGGGGCATGAAAATATATAATAATAATTTTCTTTTAATGTTTCATTCTGTTTTTAGTATTTTAAGGTTTGCTTTTAAACTCTTTTTACACAGTTTGTGTATCTATTTTATTTTTTCAATTGGCTTTTAATTTCTTTGTATTTTATAATTTTATGTACAGTATGTATGTTATGTTTGTACAAAACATTTCTCAACTACTATAATAAACCTGAACTTGAAACTATACAAATAAAATTTAGAATGCTGACCAATATTTAAAAACTGGTGATACTTTTCACATTTAAATTGAAGGGACGTTTTTCTTCTGAATGTATTTAAAAAATTCCCATCCTAATAGTTGGCTGGCACTCAAAATGTTTCTCCCTAAGCCATTTACCTAAACATGGTTCCATATTATAGGGAAAAAATCCTGGGCCAAAATTTATCCACTTAGAAGTTTCAACTGGGAATAACTTAATTTTCTTGATAAGCTCAATATAAAAAGAACAGAACTATCATTCTTTAAAGGCTGATGAAAATGAACAAACTCAAAAAGTAAATCAAGAGCAAAACACCCTATGGATATGTATTTTGGGCATCTAAGAGCCTGCTTTTGACACATTACTTAATTTTCTTAAATGTTTTCTTCCATATGGCAGAATCGTGATTTAGGACGATAATTGAAACTAGACTAAACTCATGTAGAATTTTTTCAGATGTGGAAGAGGAAGGTCTTGCCAGAGTTGTCATGTTGTGTGCATTCCTATCAGTTTTTCTTTTCTCTTAAAGCCACATAAGGCACGTAGTGGACTCAAAGGACTGAAGCTCTTTTGCTGTGAAGATGAACAAAGTCGCACATGCTGGATGGCTGCCTTTCGTCTCTTTAAGGTGCTATTTTGTTTGACATTAGAGATAATAGGAAATTTATTTCAATGTAAATAGAAACTTCCAGGAAACCATTTTCCTCCAAATGGAAAGGAGAAAGAAGTTCCCTCTTCCTCCTTTATTGCAATCTTGCCTCAGAAGTTGAATTTTTCCTTTATAAAAAGGTTGCATTTCAGTAATATTTAGCTTGACATAGGATTTTCAACTCTGACCACACCAACCTTCAAATCTTGTCTGCTGCATTGCTATATTGCTGATCTCCAATTGCATTTCATAGCTTAATAATTTGCATAGTCTCAGTACTATGATTTCTAGAGAAAAGATGGTTTATTATGGTAATACTGTATAGTATTGTCAAGCTTGTCACTTTTAGCCATAGAAAGTTACATGGGCTGGAGTTGCTCTTTATATATTAACAACTATTAATCTTTCCTCAGTATGGTGTACAGCTCTATAGAAACTACCAGCAATGTCAGACACGCCAAAAGGAACCAGCTTGGTTTGGCACTGTGCCCCTGGTAAGTAGTCTGATAACAAATCACTTGTTTTTATTATTTGGGTGAACATTTTGATAGCTTATGGGGGTGTAGGCATTTTAGAAATACCTTCATCATATAAGCATATATTTCCTGAGTGGATGAAACCCTTTTTAGAGTTACCTTATATACTTGAGTATAAGCCGACTCGAGTATAAGCCGAGACCCCTAATTTTACCCCAAAAAACTGGAAAAAGTTATTGACTCGAGTATAAGCCGAGGCTGGGAAATGCAGCAGCTCACGGTAAATTTCAAAAATAAAAATACAGGTAGATAACAATAAAATTGCTAAAAGTGTGTGTGTGTGTGTGAGTGAGACAGACAGACAGAGGAACAGAGAGAGGGAGAGAGAGAGGGAATCAGAGAGAGACTGACAGAGACGAATCAGAGACGTACTTTTAACTACCTGGCAGCGGCGTTTTGCCTTGGGGGGCTCCTCAGAACATCCCAAGACTTCGGAGGGAAGTTTACAGCCCTCCCTCGGAACGCTTCGGAGGGAAGCTTCTGCAAAGGCGAGTGACAACAAGTCTCCCAGGCTTTAATTTGCCGAGCTGTGCGCACGCGCCTGTTTTCCACGGCATGGAGCAGCGGCGAGATTCTGCGCGGCGAGCGATGATTCCAGGGGCCATCCGGGAAGATGAGGAACGCGAGGGGGGACCCTGCCCCCCCCACACTGATGGCCCCCGGAATCATCACTCGCCGCCCAGAATCTCGCCGCTGCTCCACGCCGTGGAAAACAGGCACGCGCGTACAGCTCGGCAAATTACAGCCTGGGAGACTTGTCACTCGCCGGGGTTATGCAGAAGCTTCCCTCCGAAGCCCGAGAGGAGGGAGAGAAGCGGGCGCCCGGCACACAGAAGAGCCGCATTAAAATGTTTAAAGAGCCACATTTTTTTTTGTTCACTGGAGTATAAGCCGAAGTGGATTTTTCAGCCCAAAAATTCGGCTTATACTCAAGTATATACGGTAATTTTAAATGGGAAAATTTTCTGCAGATGTATTATTTTCACACAACCACTTCCTGTTCAGCGACTTGAATTCTAGTGACCAAGTTGGTAAGCAAAATGGTCATTATCTAAAAAAAATGACCAAGATAGAAGCACATTGCAAAGATTACTGATTGTTTCTCTCTCATTCAGATAAAGTTGTCTCTATGCCAGTATTATTCTTACTCCTGTGTATGATGTTGTCAGGACATGAAATTTGGTCATATAAGCACACATTGGTCTGTAAATGAGTTTCTTACTACTGTCAAAATATATAGTGCAATACATTTCATTGTATTATGGTCGCTAATCAAGATAGTCACTAAATAAGGAATGGTTGTACTTCACCAGATCTCAACCATATTTCTTCTGCTCAGTTTCCTGTGCAATTCAGTTCTGATCAATATGTTAGCTTTGGGGGTTTTTTAACAGCATGAACATATAAATACTGGTCTATAAATGGATAACATCCATTTCAATAGTAAGGAAAAACAAAATTGAGAGAATTTCCAGACAAGTTGCCAAACTACATTTACACAGTGGAACCTTTATAATTACTGCTTACAGCCCGTAAACCTGAACTTTTTAACCTTTGGTTGACCTTTTCTCCTGATTGCTTTCGGAATATGCACCCATGCATTGCTTCTAAACACCCTTAAATGTGCCAGAGATAGCTTTCTCCCATATAACACTGCATATGGAGTATCATTAATTGAGGAACTCCACAGTCTATTGATTAAATAATTAGCAGTCAACATGGTTTCACCCCAATATGACCTGCTCAGTCCTTCATTGCTTGTAAGACTCCATTCCGCCTCTCAGCTACATCATTCTCAGCTGCTATAAACGGATTTGTGCGTCTGTTTTATTCCTAACTGTCCCAACCACTGTTGAAAACTTGCTGACATGAATTCTGAACCTCTGTTAGTTTTCAGCTAGAACCTTCACCCTCATCCTACACCCGAGCTACAGATATTCACCACTATTGCAACCCTAGTTTGTTCCTAAGTGTGAAATTTGTTGTCTATGTCAAAATATCCATAGCATGTTCAAGAAATGATTTCCTTTTGATGACCTGAAAATGCAAAAAGGATTGTATTTACTAATGTCCCTCTTAGATGGTGTAAACACTTTTTAAATTTTATTTCTGAAGATGATATGATTTTCGGTATATTATTTAATCATTGAAATAATGAAAATTTTAAATTTTATGTCAATTGTAAAATCTGTCTACAATTTTAAGTTCTGTCTACTATGTATTTTCTCATATTCTTTTGTGTGTGTGCAGTCATTTATTTTATTCCTCAGAAGTTTATTTTTTTTAAAGAAAAGAAGCTTAAATGCATATTTAAACAAACCTTAGAATTTAGAAACTTGTATGCAGTATCAAAACTTGACATAAACATTAGAATTTTGAAATGTGGTACCAAAACTTGCTAACTTGCTAACTCCCTCATTTTCTTTAAATATTTTTGTAAATCTTTAAAGCTACTAAATTATGCTCACCTTACCATGCTGCCAGTAGGATCTGATTATGTACTACTGAAGAGAGCAATTGCTAAACTCTGTTTTAAAAATCCACTAGCGGAGCGTGTCTGATAATACCCTCGTGGCCATGGACTTTTCGGGTTGTACAGGGCGCGTGATTGAAAACCCCAATGAAGCACTGACTGTAGCTCTGGAGGAAGCTCGGGCATGGAGGGTAAGTCTACTATTTATTTCTTACTTAGAAATTTCAGGGACATTAATACAGAAATGTTACAGAAAGACAGCTGGGTTAATCTATGGTGGCAACAGATTAACAGGGTTCACATAATATATTTAATCATAAACTTGGAATAGCAAAACCCAGTTACTGTGATATTATAACATGCCCAGAAAGTTAAAATATATTAAGACTTACTAAGGCTTTATTCAACATGTTAAGGAAATAGCAGTCTCTACAATACATTTGGCCAAAACCCACAGTATTTCATTGTAGCCAAACTGTGAGTGTACTGTATGTGTAGCTATGTGTGAATAAACTCAAAGTGTCTTTAGGAAACAAACGTCCCATAACAGCTGCAGTCATTCTAAGTACAGGAAGCAACATCCATTTGTGAGGCCAATCTTGGATGACTGCTAGAAAAGAAATTAAGAGTTTAGGGCAAACGGCAAGGATGTGCAGAATTGAAGCCTAAAAGCCTGATATTGGAGTGTCTTGGAGCCTGATCTATTAATTAAACAAAGTAATTATTGGATTAACAAAGATTTTAAACACCATCAGGCTTCCATTCTTATTAGCAAGTAGCCTGAACCAAACACACAGTAATGTTCATTATTTGTTATTGCCAAAAGTATTCGCTCACCCATCCACATAATCAGACTCAGTTGTGAGTGAATATTTTTGGCAATATAGTGTATGTGTGTGTGTGTGTATGCATATATGTGTGCGTGTATGTATGTATGTATGTATATATATATATATATATATATATATATATATATATATATATATATATATATATATATATATATATATATATATATATATATATATATATATATATATATATATATATATATATATATATATATAATGAGTTATACAGCTGCTCATCTCACATAGATGAGTCTGAGTGGTGTACAGGCATGAAAAGCACAAAAGCCGCAACACACCATTCACAGAGCTCATAAATAAAACAATGGCCCCGCTTACACCCCAAAATACTCCCAACCCACATGGACAACAGCACAACTGAGCTAACCTCCGGTCGCAAACACCTTTAGCATCCCATTATTTCCCTCCTTATTTCCCTTTCTCTTTATGCCAAGCAAAAAAAGTCCAATATTGATATTCCTGAACACATTGATTCCTTTGGTGATACAAGAACATTATTAGACAAGTAAATCTGAAATAATTTAAGGCAACACAAAAATTAACTCATTTATCATACTATTTGGCTTCTGTGAAACTGAGCAGGCTTTGTCAGCTGAATATCCTTCTTCAGGGAAGTCCAATCTCAACATTTTCTCTGAAGAAGCTCCTACTCTACAGTATATAGTAAATTTAGGACAGCAATTTTTGTAAAATGTTTATATAGTTGCTCACTGGAATTGGTCAAAAAGTGTATGGCAATTATCCAGGACAATTACTGATGTCAATTGTCTGATGTGATGGCAAAGTTAAAACACTTGAACAACCTCTGATTTTATTTTTTCTATGCTGCAGAAAAAGACATCGCAGCGATACAGCCTGCCCACCGCATTCCAGAGCTGTCCATTCAGTGCTGGTAAGTGCCTGTCCCAAGGACTTGATATGTAACCTTGTTTCATAACTGCAACATTAGCTGAACAACTGATTGGTGTTGTTGGTAGCAAATTAAGGGATGAACGAAGCCTAGTGATAGATCAGGGAAAAAATAATGCTCTTTCTTATGGCATTTGCTGTAATAAAGACATCATCTATAGTGTTCATCTAAACCCACAATACAATCAGCATTACTTTTTAAAAATGGAACTCCAGTTCACTATCTTGAAACACAGTAGGCAGGACAAAAATTGAATTAGAGCTGTATTTATTTAAACTCTTTAACTGAAGCACAGTTGAATTGTTTCAGTATTTGATTATTGTACTGGCCTACAGAAAATAATAAGACGGGGCAACAATAAAATTCTTCTGAGGGTGCACTAATTGTCCTTCTCTACTTGTCCCTAGTAGCAAAATAGCTAAAACAGTGTACTATTCAAAATTATCATAGAACATTTACATTTATGATATTAACACCTTGCTTTTATCAATTTATTACAAAATGGGAAGGTGTCTTAGAAATAGTATCCAACATTATTTTGTACAACTTCTTTAATAGGGAAATCTGCAGTACCATAATAGTCCCGTATATAAGAAAATCATGTGTCATGGATAGTTTTTACAATCTATTTATCTGCAGATAAAGACTGAAAGTTGTGAAATGTTGGTTGACAGCATGGTAGATAAAATGATGCTGTAAAGAAGAATGGAAATGAAGGGAGATATAAATGAAAGAATTTCCCATTAATTAAACTTCAATTTAATTTAATTGGATTTCATACTGATTATATTAGTGCCTGAAAGATTATTGATTAATTATTCTTCCCTGTTCGTCAGCTCCAATTTATTCTCAGCAGGTCAACATTCACATTTCACAAAAAATGGATCCTTCAATCATGATCTTTAATATTCTTCATTGTAGAAGTTAATGTTTGCATGTGAAGTTCTTTGTGAATATTTTTTAATGCTTTGCTTCTAAAAAAAATCTTTTCTTTCTTTCTTTTTTCTTTCTTTTTCTTTCCTTTCTTTTTTCTTTTTTCTTTCTTTTTCTTTTTTTTTTCTTTTTTCTTTTTTCTCCTTCCTTCCTTCCTTCCTTCCTTCCTTCCTTCCTTCCTTCCTTCCTTCCTTCCTTCCTTCCTTCCTTCCTTCCTTCCTTCCTTCCTTCCAGCCATCCACAAAACTCAACCCTGGTTCCATGGTCACATTTCTAGAGAAGATACCCAGCGCCTTATAGTTCAACAAGGACTTGTGGATGGGTATGTTGTTTGAGTAATATTTCAGTTCGTAATGTTAATACTGATTATATTAGTTCCTGACAGACTTATATTACTATATTCAGATATAGAGCTATAGAAATTGGCCAGGATGGAGAGAGATATTGATGTACCTGGAATTATCCCATACGAACCTTGTAAGAGAGTAGAAAAGGGTATTTCTGTTCTGGGAAAGGCAAACAAGTAAACTTAGCAGTCACTTTTCTTCACCTTCATAGCCACCAGAAGTTTTGTTAGGCTTTGACTTTCAAGGAAAAGGAATCAACATCTGTCCAAGTACTTGGACAGAGTTGCATCTCCCAATTCTGCAGATAAATTCATTCTAGTAGCTTTCTGTGTAATATGGTCCTTTAGCTGGGTTAGAACATTTTTAATTCTCAGATCTGCAATCTGTATACATCTGGAAGAGATTAGTATTAGAAAAGACAAAATAATTCAAATATGTATAATTTGCAAGCATTGCAATAGCATGGATTGTAACAGTTTATGGGGAGCGGCTATGGCTTCTGTGTGGTGAAAACTAACCCTTGTTTGGGGTCTTATTAACTGCAGGTTATTCCTGGTGCGTGAAAGCCAGCGGAATCCCAAAGGCTTTGTCTTGTCCCTTAGTCATATGCAAAAAGTGAAGCACTATCTGATACTTCCGGTAAGTGAACAATGAAACTGACTGAGCTGCTTTTATCCATCCTGCTTAGATTGGTGTCCAAATGCAAAGCAGGAGTTTTTATTGGTTTCTTACCTAAATTACTGTTGCTTCAGTATGCTAGGGATGTATGTATTTCTGTTGTATTTTGTCTTCCACAAAGATGACTTCTATTTAATAGCATCGCTCCTAGCCTCTTTTAGCTATATTTACGGCATGTTAGAAAAAAAAAAGAGTTAAAAACATAATCTACTTTAATCTGCATTTGTGGATGTATAAGGAATTGATAGATCATACAACTCCCAACTGCTCGTTAGTTCAAGGTTATCTATGTTTAGGGAAACCAAATATGTACAGAATCTGACTAAACAGAACATAAATATGTGACAGGATTAAATTCCAATTCATATATTGGGGAATATGAAAGCAACAAAGCAGGGAGAAAAATATCTGCAGTTCATCTGTTTTGTCACATCAGCAGAGTTAAACAGTCATGCATAAGGAATTCTTGGGAGATCTGCAATTCCTCTGGTGTTTACTTTCTAGAAAAAAAAGATGTTGTACTGTACTCAGATTAAATTCTGCAAGCACCTGTTACTAGAGAGCAAAAATGGGCATGGATGGGGTGGACCACTTCTGCCTGAGATTAATTCTTGAGACGGAGCCTGATATCACCTTCCACTTCTTCTGTTCCCTTTTGCCTCTATTTCTATGCCAATATTTTCTAATTCTTTATGCCTTTCAGTGTGAAGAAGAAGGACGCCTGTACTATACCATGGATGATGGCCAGACACGTTTTGCTGACTTGATTCAACTAGTGGAATTTCACCAAATCAACCGTGGCATCCTGCCTTGCAAGCTGAAGCACTATTGCACATGTGTTGCCTTATGATAGACTGTCACCCATTGGCCATTCCTGGGCCCTGAATTACCATTGGCTAAGGCTTATATGTAGGTCCTTTTGAAATGGGTACATCAGGACCTACTTCTGATTTTCAACCTCTCTGTCACCTTGCCTTCAGCCACTCCTATAAGAAACCAAGAAAAGAACAGTATTTGAACCTTCCCATGAGGCTACTCATCAGAAAGCCTTCCGTTGTTTTTTCCCCCCAGAATCAAAGAAGGATTTCAGGTCACAGTATAGTAGTTCAGTTTGGAAACAGTCACAATGTTGTTGGCTGGTGCCTTTTTTTTCATATGACATTTTTTTACTTCTTGAGTGCCCTTCTGTATGTTTTAATACAGACTTTGCTTTTTCACCATGTTACAGAAATTTTGCTACATTGATCATTTAATCTTTCTAATGTGATTGCCAATTTCCAATGGTCTGGATGTTGTATGCCAGACGTATGCATTGTTTCAAAATCCTAACTGACTAGAAAAAATAGTAAGATGTAGGAATTGATTCGTATTGCAAATATTTTTTGTCTTATTATTAGCTCTCTTAAGAACTATTGTCTGGTTCTACCCAAGATTCTATGGGTGCTGTCACCTTTATTAGAAAAGGAGTTCTTTTGTTGTTTAATCTCTTCCCTGGTAGTAGCATCACAGTTTATGAAAGTAAATGCAACCTGTTCAAGGGATGGGCTACAATGTTATGAGGATCCGATAAGAGTCTTTGGGACTGTCCTGAAAGAATCCACAGCAGGAAGTCTCACATTAAGCCTGCTAAAGAGTGCTCTGAAATTTCTTTTGACTCTGTCAGATCTGAGAACAGTGGGCTGCCTGGCAGGCAGAATTGCCTTGGGCTCTTGAGAATCTTAAAACCCATGAATTCTTCTAATTGTGAGTCCTACAGCAAGAAAAGATTGAAACGTTTTTGGTTAAGTTTAGATAATGTGACAGGTGAGAGGTTGAGGTTTGAAGAATTGTTTTTTTTTTCTCCTCCTTGTGTTAAGGGCTTAAATATTGTGGGAGCGAGAAGTTATGATTCAAGAAGGCTGTGACACTCTTATTTCTGCTACTTTTTGAGGCCAGTATATATTGTGATGTTTTATTGTTTGTATGTGTAAATGCTGGTAATAAATCTTATTTTTTATGATACTTTCATGCTGGTTTTCTACTCAAATCAAGTTGTGAAACAAACTAATTGCAACCTTTGACATGCATAATCAATGATACCTTATAGAATGTTAAAAAAATATGTATCTCCGTATCTAAGCCACCAGATTTCTAATGACACACACACACACACACACACACACACAAATCCACTTACTCATCACAAAATCTCCAGAACTGTAAAGCCTACAAACTTGAAATTTGGCACATATATTCCTCTTGGCTTTTTGAAATGACCATCAGATCATTACTGTTTCTTGCCAGTTGCCTTAAATTCCGTTACCTCAGTTCAAACTGGCAGACATTCCACTCCTTCACTCAGGAGCAGTACTAAACGTCGGTACCTCACCAAAATGTCTACACCTTCCGCCTATGGAACTGCATCTGAACTCAAGGTGGCAGGAGAGATATTCTCTTATGAGTTTCAATCAACACTGACCAACACAGAGCCAACGGATTGTGAACCAAATTTCTCCTGCATAGTGTCCCAGCCCCAACTCACTTCTTACACTGACCTCCTCAGTTCAGACAAATCTGTTTCTTCTACTGTAAGACCAGTTAAAGGGAAAAGAGGGAAAAATGCCACCAGCACCTCTGGCTTTTTCATCTACTTAGCCAAGCTAATAACTTGCATAGCATGGACTTTCAATTCCTTCCTCAGGTGAATTGCTCGGGACCTCCCTGTAAACCACATTCCTGGTTTTACTCTCTGGCTGGAGGATGACCAGGTGTCAGGTGAACTGACTCTGGAGCACGCCACAGACAACTGGCCATGGGAGAAACAATCACTTCACATGCACACCAGCCACTTTTAAAGTCTGTCCCTGTGCCTTATTGATGGTGATGGTATAGCACACCTTAATGGGAAATTGTATGTGTTTGAACTTGAAATGGTAGTCTGATGGTATCAGAGGAATTCAGGGGATGAAAATGGTTTCTCCCTGATTGATGCCTGGGAAAATTGTGGGTTTGATTATGTGTTTGTACAGAGTCTGAAGCCTGGTGCCAATGCACAGTTTTGGAGGGCTTAGATTGCGTAACAGCATAATTAGACTGCCAGTCTTGAGGTAGAGGACATGAGTTGGTAATCCTTGAGTTGGTGGGTTGAGAGTGTGCAAGAACTCCACAGGGTAATGTACAGCATTCTCGACCTTAATTGCTCATTAATTTTCAAGCTTTTAATGTCAATTTATCAAGCCCAATCACATAGTTTCCTAGCGAAGCACGGGTATCCAGCTAGTTAAGTATAAATATTTCATCCTCATGTTTTCCTATCCTAAACAGTGTCTGCAGCAGGAATGATAAGAGAAGTCAATGACTTCCTTCATTGCCATTTTTTAAAAATGTGACTGCCCAGGATCTTTCCAGATGCCTTGGAGAGAGAAGAGCTAAATAACATTTGCAAAACCATCCAGTAAATATCACTTTAAAAATTATTGTATCACGAAAAAAAGATCACTAAGTTCCAAATTAATTATGATGATTCTTTGATATTTTGTCTACAAACAAACCAATCTGGGTAATGTGCCCTATAAAGGTTATTGTGAAATGCCATTTTCTTTTTTCCAAATACTTTGCCAAGTCTCATGCTTTTGTTCATGTATCACGAGTGGCTGATCCTGGAACTGATTAGGTGGGATTTGTATGCAAATCCATTTGCAGTTTAACAAAATTCAAGAGATTAAGAGTTTATATTTTAGCCAATTAGGTCTAAAGATAGCCTTTTTAAAAGCCCTTTGAACCTTTTGGAGAAGATGTAAGAGTACAAAGTTTTTAGGAAGTTCCAAGTCTTTTCAAAATATTTTTAAAAGTCCCTTTTTGGGGAGTCTACATTTCTCTCCTTCACATAGGGCACTATGTCTCCTAAAATTGTACTGATAACAGGTTGTTCATCTGGCATTGGGCTGGCTTTGGCTGCTAAACTAGCAAAAGATAAGCAGAGGAGGTTCAAAGGTGAGTTTTCAAAATTGTGGGGTGTGTGTGTGTGTGTGTGTGTGTAAATAGTGCATATGCAAACCATGGATAAATAAGTTCATTAAGTTTGTCTGTGTGTGTATGTACACACACACACACACATGTATATTCATATTCCTGCCTTATTATAATTCTGTCTGTCTTTCAATTATTCTGAAGTTAATTAAAAAGCTGGTATGTTATAAAGCAACACAAAGGAAATAAACACAAAGGAAATATCAGCCAAAGTAAACTATTTCCAGCAATGCCTCTCACATCCTTAAAATACCTAAAGCATTCTTAGAAAACAAAATATTGAGTAGTTGTAGCTGAGAGTTTTATTTGCCTTCCAAAATATGAATGTTAAGTGACTGGTTACAGCTTTTCCGACAATCATTTCACAAGCAAGCTTTAAAAAAACTATCTTTATTACAGCATTGTCTAATATCCTCAAACGTTGGGTGGCCTTGTTTTACATAATAATACAGATCATGTTAGTAACTGTTCACAAAACATGGTTAAACTGTCCAGCTACAGATATAACAAAAGTATTTGTACAAAACCTTACAGTTACTGATACTAGTTTAATTATGATAAATATGTTTGGTGATTAGGAGTTCTGTGTATTATACTAATCGAGAATCCTACCTAACCTTGAATTGCACAAAATAAAAGCAGGATATAAATGTAATTAATACAAGAATAACTTCAGTAATCAGATTAAAATGTGAACATATATAAATGGGCATAAGAGTATTTATTTGGCAGTGGGAGCAAATACAAGTTTTCTATAAAATAGGTTTTGATGAATTACACAATATATTGCTAATGAGGACTCAAATTTTATAAGAATTTGTTAAAAAGTGCACAGTACTGAATAGCAACCTCACTTTCAAAAAAAGTTTCAGTTCCCTGGTCCATCTCTATAAATTGTTATATATTTGTTCAGGACAGGCATGCTCTGTTGTATTGGAAACACTGATTTGTGGTAAATGTTGAAGACTTTCAGAGTTCAGACTTCCTTTCTAGTAATTGTCTGCATATTCACCAACAGGTCACAAGCTGCATTTATGCACCATTTCAGATAACAGTATTAAAGGAGAAAATTGTGAAAATATTAATATTGGGATGAGATTTAGCCATACTTAGATCCCTTTTCTTATTTGGCCTCTATATTTCATTGCCAGAAATGATTAAAATTTTAAAATAAATTTAAATTACTGGTGTTTGACAAATAGAATAATGAGAATTCTAATAGCACATAACAGCAATTTTAGAAGCTACGATTTCATGGAACCTTTGCTTATCTATCTATTGCAAATTTTGAATTCTCCCTTCAATTTTCTTAACAACCGTTGGTATAAGGAATTATTTCTTCATCTTGTGGCTCTGCATGGACATTCTGTACTTCCATTTAATTGTTTGCATAAATTGCCAGCTTATTTAGAATACAAATGTTTTTGAGATATACAAGAACTACAGTTTGTAGACTTGTCCTCTTGAGGATCAAAATAGTTTATGGCAAATAACTATGAATCTCTAGTGTGCAAGTTGAGAATTTATTTGCTACAATTTATTTTACCTCGGAATTCCTGCTTGATCAAAAAGCTGTTGATTTACTGTTATCTTTCATTGTTCCAGTTTTAAATATAGATGTCCACTGCATGATCTTCAAGACATTGATATCTTGGATCATAAAAGTATACTTTGATACTTTGGGAGTAGAGTATTTGCCTGTGTTACGGTCATCAACTGGAGAAAATAAAACATCCAAGCCTTGGGCCTTTAATAGCATTGATATAAAACAACCAACAACTGGTTTTTACAAACAAATATTGGTACTCTTCAAGGCAGGCTTTTATTAATTTATTACATTTTTATCTCTCCTTTATCACTTTATAAGTAATTCAGGGCTGTGATCATAAACAATATTCCTTTCTCCTCCTATTTTCCCCAAACAGCAACTCTGTGAAGTGGGTTAGACTGACAGAGTGAATGCCCCAAAGTCACCCACCTGATTTTCATTCCTAAAGTGGGATTAGAACTCACAGTCTCCTGATTTATCAGTCAGCATCTTGTGGGGAACACATCTGGATACTATTACATTAACAAATGTTACATTTGAAGAATCTTGAGATTGTTTTATATATACTAGCTGGCCATATAGTCCTGTACCATCCTGATCCTGGAGAGACTTTACTTGCCCATGCCAAATGTTAGTGGACTTACACCCAAGGCTAACAAATAGTGTTATTGCAAAGGGTAAGTTCTGTACCAGCATTTTCAAATATATAATAGATCATGTTCCATGCTGTAATTTCCAATGTTTGGCAAATGCCAACTTTGCTGTAGATCTTTCCTTCAAAGAAAATAGATTCAGTGTGTGATGAGAGTCTGCTTCAGTTTTGTGAGCACATGCCTCAAGAACACATTTGTGCTTCCAAAAGCTCTGGTATGAGGTAATTATTACTGAATAGTCTGGAAATAGATTACAGTACTTAAATATGAAGTAAATATGTATTGTAAAGTGAACCTGAAGACACCAGATTGAGAAAAATTATGAGAAGAACTCATCAAAAGCAACATTACAAGACCAGTTGGTAATACTAACGTATTATGTAATTTGATGTTTACTTAATATGCATATATTTATACAGTTGACAATCTTATTTATTATTGGGTATATACTTTGAGAAAATTTTAAGCATTTGGCCATTTGAAATAAAACAGGAAAGAATCCACTCCCAAATTTGGCCAGCCAAGTTGAAAGGAATATATGACCAAGCATCACCTGTCTTCTAGTGATTGCCACAATGAGGAACATTACCAAGAAAGAAAAACTGGAAACAGCCATAGGGCCAGCACTCAACCAGACTCTAGAGGTCAAACAGCTGGATGTCTGTGATGATAAATCCATCCACAACTGCATTAACAGCATTCCTCAGAGACATATTGACATCCTCAGTGAGTACTCAGAGTGTCGCATCTTTATCAGCCTTTTGGGGGACATACAACAAACCCCATGAACCTGTGAGTGTGTGTTGTGTGTGTTTCTGCCTACCTTCCTGTCTGCCTGCCTGAATCTGACTCAGTTAAGCAGATACCTCCATGAAAGCCAAGTATCCAGTTTCTCTTATGGCTCAAACCAAAATGGCCATGGAAAGCAAGTGCTTGTGATTAGAGAATAGGCTTTCCTGCAGCAGCCTCAACTAGAAAATATGAATTGGCAGATGCCAGCCCCTGAGAGTTAATCACTAAGATCATGAATGAGGCAGAGCTATTATAGGTCATTCATACAATAAGATATTTTTCAGGAGAAGCTGAAAAATACTCCTTTACAACTGCCACAGTTAATCATAAACTTAGGTTATTCTTCCATAATCATAATCAGTTTAAGGCAAACACTACATCATGATGACATATCTCAATAGAAGAGAGTGTCTGTAGCTCAGGATTGAACCTGGGGTCCTTGGTACTGTTTGGGGTTGGTGGGTTTCTTGCAGATGTATCAGACTAAGTAACATCATCAGGGCTAGTAAGGAGTAGGGTCGGGGAATATTATGTCTTCTAAAAATGGCTAATGGAATATTTCAGCTACATCTAATGGTCATTTGGGATAGACTTTTCTCTAATAACACATACTATAGGCCAAATTTATTTTTCAAAGGCAAAGAAAATACAAGGCAAGAGTTATACATCACATTACTTGAATTGAGACAATAATGCCATTGAGAAATATTATGGAAAGGAAGGATGAAAAATGAAGGCATGTATTCTGGATGACTGATTCTACTGAGCCCAATTTCTGAGTGGGATTAAAATCTAAAATATTTCATTACTTTGTAATCAGATGCCACATTTTGGAAAAGGGAAGAGTGGCTAGGACGGCACAAAGCAAATTAAGGACATATGGATGTTACTGAAATGAGGACGTACTTCCTCGGAGGGTGGATCTTCCCCAGAATTTGGAGTTTTAACTTTTTTGCTTGTTGAACTTATATAAAAATTTCTATACTTGTTCTCATTCTATCCCACATAAGCCATGCACATAAAGTCTGCTTTCACATATAATCTAGTTTTTCATCACTATTGAATAATAATCAGTTGCCAGGTATCCAGGCACTGTACTTTGAATGTATTGGTGAACATTTGGTTAATCTTTGCTGCAAGCAGCAAGAGTCTTGAGTTTTCTTTGGTGATGTCCATCAAAACAATAATCATGTGGTGTTGCAGACTTCCTAATATTATTAATCCTCAGGTCTCCAGATCTCTGATTAACTGGAAAAGTTAATGGTATCCATATTTTCTGACTCAAAGCTTTGGATATCCAAGTGGCAAACTTTCAAGGTTCAATAATGTCATTTTCAATTGACTGTTTCCATTTACGTAATGGTTTATCTTATTGTGTGGTGAATGGGTAAAACAGTCAAAATTCTTAACTACTTATTTTAGTCAACAATGCTGGGCTGGGCTCCATTGGTCCTATTGAGTGTCAATCAATTGAAGAGATGAAGGCTATAATGGAAACCAACTTCTTTGGTGTAGTAAGGATGATTAAAGAGGTCTTGCCAGACATGAAGAAAAGGAGGAGTGGGCATATTGTGGTCATCAGTAGTGTCCTGGGTTTGCAAGGTAAGGTGATTTTAATTTATCTACATTGTCCATACAGTAGTCAATTTAGGAGCATCAGATAAGGCATTTCATTTAGATGCATATCTTTTAGGACAATATTTCTTGCCAAACATGATACTCTTCAGGTATATTATACCACAACTAATTTCCAGGTAGCATGAGCAAATAAACTGTGAGAAGTTTCCTCGAAGATATCTAGAGGATCTATGATTTGAAAATAATGTGGTTGAAGTTCCAAATTATCTACCAAATTTCATAAACATTTAAGATCAATAATGAGGTAGAGATATCATGGATCATTCATGTACCAATATGTTTACAAAATAAATATTCTGTACATGTAATCCTATCTGTATAGATCCACTTGTGTTATTCCCATAGATAGTTTGGGACAAATCTTGCAGATATTTTGATTGGTATATCATGGTATGTAAATAATACAGCAAGTAGCAATTTTTAACCTATCTGAAAAGTAATACATGTATTCAAATTTGAGTGACCAAAAATCTTTGTTGTAAAAGCAATAGGCACATTTTGCTTTCACTTTATATTTAGTATCTCCAAATGTTTCTTTGTTTCCTTAAATGCATAAAACTCAGTTTCAGGCACCCAGATGAATGAGAATTTGCAGCCTGATCGTATGTTTTAAAATTAACAATAAAAATAAAACCAATGCCAATACCAGGGACTGGTTGGATTTTCACAATACATCAGACTAGGGTTTGGTAGTATCTGGTTCAGCATGTTACAGGAACCTAGCCATTATCTTGTCCTGCTGACAGCCAAGATAATCTATTATCCTAGGAATTTGGTTATTTTCCCTTGGTTAGGGAAAATATCTTCCCATTGAAGGGCTACAAGTAACATGATTGAAAGGACAGAAGCAATGTTTCTAGCTAGTGTAGGCTTTTACAACCAGTTATTTGTGGGACGCATTGAGCTTCAGAGTTGCCACCAGACAACAAATTTCTTGATATTTTTCTGGCAACTGTGAGTTGGCATCGTCAGAGGCAAGGTGGCCCAATGGTTTCTACTTTTTAAATGCATTTTTCTAAACTTTGGGGAAATAAAATGGGAAAAGAAAAGTTGTGGGAAGCTATTCACTTCAATTTTCTCTTGCAAAAAACCCCCTTCAACAACACACAAACACACACCCAAATAGGTACGGGCCAGGAAATGGCCCTTTTTAAAAACTTGTCCAACATGATTCAGGCTTGATCACACCAGTAGCGTAAAGAAAAGCAGCAGTTCAAAGGAGAACTATACAACAAGTGAAACTATTTGGCCCTTTATAGACTGCATTGGAAAGGGGAAAACAGTCAACTGGACCTTACCATCCTAAACTAAATTAATAAAATACAGAGATACGGTCATGACTTAGTCATAATCTATTGTGTTTTGTCTTCTAGGCATCATTTTCAACGACATCTACGCTGCATCCAAATTTGCCATTGAAGGTTTCTGCGAAAGCCTTATTATTCAAGCACTTAAATTTAATATCTTGTGAGTGGGTAGTAGTGGTGATGCTAATAAACTCCCCTCCCATTCGAATATAGTTGGATTTGCCTTGTCCTTATTTCTGTAAGGTTTTAATGAATGGAATACAAACAAAAATTCAGGAAAAGCAGCTGCATTCATTGGAATAGTCTAGCAAAAGGCTTAGGTTTTAATCTTTGGCAGAAAAAAGTGGCAATATGTGGAAAAAATTGTTCTGTTAACTGAACATCACATAGCTGCTGATCAGATAAAATCATTACGAATAGTTCAGGGTTAACCTCTATGCAGATAGTCCTTGACTTACAAGAGTTCATTTAGTGACCATTTGAAGTTACAATAGCAATGGAAAAGTGATTTATGACCGTTTTTCACACGGCCGTTGCAGCATCCCCATGGCCACCTGATCAAAACTCGAATAACTGGCATGTATATATGATGTTTGCAGTGTGTTGGGTCATGTGATCACCTTTTTCGACCTTCTGACAAGCTAAGTCAATGGGGAAACCAGATTCACTTAACAACCGTGTTACTAACTTAACAACTGCAGTGATTCATTTAACAAATGTGGCAAAAAGGTAATAAAATGGAGCAAAATTCACTTAACAACTGTCTCGCTTAGCAACAGAAATTTTGGACTCAATTGTGGTCATAAGTCAAGGATTACCTGTATAAGCTTTTGGAATGTGTTTCCCTCCAGATCAGTTATAATTGTATTTGCCCAATCCTTCAGCTATGAAAATTCAGAGTGTTGTTAAATAGAAAAAAGCTGCTTTAGCATCTGTACACATTTTGATTAAAAGCTATTCAACTGGGACATTTTTAATCTAAAACAGATATTCCTTGTCCTGGTGTCCTCCAAATTATTGAGTTAATAAAAGAATACATTGGAATTATGTGAGTTGTAAGTTCAGCATTTATTGAGTCTTGAAGAAGTTAACTCAACATTTTCTTAATAAATCAATGCAAACAACTTTCACTCTTTTCTTGGGAAGCTTACCTGATTGGTTCCAGTCTCCAGTATGAATTCTGATCAGTATAAATGCAAGATCTGTATTATTGAATAGATTTATGCAGCTTATTCAATGATTTTTAAGATAGCTGGTGAAATTACCAATGAACATGACTAGTTCACAAAAAATGAAAAATTGGAGGAACAGAAATTTTGTACCCAATGTCCTCCAGAATAGGACTGCTGGTCGTACCTTCTAAAAATCCATTTCTGTTATGATTTTTCATGCTTTATTTGTAGTGTCAGCTTGATAGAGCCTGGTCCAGTGGTGACTGAGTTTGAGATGAAAATCTATGAAGATGCAGAGAAAGCTGACTATTCCCAGACAGATCCCGAGACAGCGGAGATGTTTTCTCAGATCTACCTGAAAAATTCCAAAGCTATCTTCTCCAGCCTGAGTCAAACACCTGAAGATATAGCGAAGGTGATATTAACTTCTAATTTGGGGTTTGATACTGTAGAATCAAAAGGTTAGAGATGCCCCATGATCTCACCACACTAGCTACACACCTTGTGTCCTGCCTCCTGTCTATTTACAGTATCTGTAAGCATGTGTGTGAAAGGAGGTTGTATTCACATAATTTTTTATGCATTCATACAAAATTGATAAATGTTGTATGCTTGATACCTTGGGACTCTTGTTCATTTTTATCATATAACCTCATTTGCTCTATTGAGAGAAATCATCTTTCTTTTTGAAATAATGCTTACACAAATATAATCTTTTTTAAAAAAACATTTTTTATTGTTAAAAAAAAGTTGGACATGGTGGAACCGTACTGGCATTATCTCTGCCATGCAAAACTAAACTATAACACAAATACCTTATGTATTCTGTTAGATATTAACATATATCGTAGGAAGTCTCCTCTCTGGTCCGCTGCTACAGCGGGAAACAGGTATCGCTCTGATTGGTCGAGAGGCGTACCCGAGTCCTATAAAAGGGGAACCCTCCGGCCACAGAGCAAGCTGGATCACTACTACTACTAATAAAGAGCTGTTAAGTCACTCCGTGTCCGCAGTCTGTTCTCTCGTTGCCCAGATCTAACATTGGCGACGAAGGTGGGATCGAGAGACAGATAGGACGAAGAACGCTACTTCAGAATCTCCGGATTTGATCCAGCCTAGGAATTCGGCAGAAATTCCGGCAGCCATCTCAGGACACCGCAGCGCGGCAAATTCAAACAAGAGAAGATGGCGATGCACACTCCCCCCGCTCCATTCGACCCAGCGAACGACGAATGGGAAGCCTTCATGATTCGCTTCGAGTGTTTTCTCGAAGCGAACGAATACACGGGGATAACCGACGCCCGAAAGAAAAACATCTTCCTCGGCTACTGTGGAAAGGAAGTCTTCAACACGGCCAGAGACCTCACCTCGCCTACTCCGATACAAGCGGTATCATGGATGGCGTTGCAACAGGCTCTACAGACTCATTACGCGCCAAAACCTTCCCGCCACGTTTGCCGCCAGGAATTCAACACGCGGAACCAGAAGGCGGGAGAATCAATCAACCAATATGTTGCAGCCCTGCGTAAAGCAGCAACTCACTGCGAGTTCAGGGATCTGGACGAGCATATCCTGGCACAATTTGTCTGTGGGTTAAGAGACATTTCACTACAAAAGAAGCTGTTGGCAAACCCAAATTTAACCCTACAGATAGCACTAAACGAAGCAAGGGCATCAGAGTCAGTGGAGAAATCATCGGTAACCATACAACGCGGTTTCAGCGTAAGCCAGCCAGCACCCAGGCAAACCAGAGTTCACTACGAGGACACAACCCCCGACTACGAGGATCCCGAGTTCGAGGACAGTCACCTGATGCGGAGCAGTCACATGAGGCCTGGGGGGAGACCCGGATTCCGTTGCGCAAGCTGCGGAGGGAATCACCCCCGGTCTACCTGTAGGTTCAGGAACGTTGTTTGTTCGCACTGCAACAAACTTGGGCACATTGCACGAGTGTGCCGGAGCGAAGTCCCTGCCTCACGGCAGCCACCTATGTACCACCAACAGAAGCCCAACCCAGGGGCTTGGCGAAATCAAAAAGGGCGCCCAGAGAGAAATCCACAAGTGTTTACCCAGAGAGAAAATCCCCAAAGAGCTGAGCGAGCGTATTCCCAGAGAGATTACACACAAAGAGCTGAGAGAGCGTTCTATCAAGACGCTCAACGAGAGTATTTTCAGGATACAGACGCTGAAATAGAGTTGACCCAGAGAGAGGAATTGCGAACGTATCTCACCACAATAAGCCAGGTCCGCACCAAGCGGCCTAAAAAGCTGAAAGTCACAGTCCTTTTGGAGGGCTCACCTTGCGAGCTAGAAGTTGACACAGGATCATCCCTGACGATCATTTCATGGGCATCCATGAAACAGGCTATCCCTAGCCTCAAAAAGATCCAACTACGTATTCCAGACATCCTGCTTCGAGACTACCAGGGGAACCGAGTCCCCATCGTGGGCCAAGGCACATTCCAGATCCGTTTCAAGGACATCGTAGCCCAGCTGCCCGTGACCATCACCAGCGCACCGTTACAGAACCTTCTTGGACTAGATTGGTTTGAAGCCTTGGGGTTAGAAGTCACCGGAATCAACGCCGTGGAGAACAGCAGCGCTGAGCAGATATTTAAGGAGTTCGAGGATGTGTTCAGCCCCGGTCTTGGTAAGTATGTGGGTAAACCAATCTCATTTAATTTAGACCCCAAAGTGGCGCCAATCCGACTTAAACCGAGACGAGTGCCTTTTGCACTCCGCCCAAAAATAGATAAGGAGATAGATAAGTTAGTGGAACAAGGAATCCTTGAGCCGGTGGATCACGCGCGCTGGGAAACTCCCATTGTGACCCCAGTCAAGCCAGACGGGTCAGTCCGCATCTGCGTGGACTATAAATGCACAATTAATGTTGCGCTACAACAAAGCGCATATCCTGTGCCAGTAGTACAGCACTTATTGCACTCGTTGGGGCCAGGAAAGATATTTGCTAAATTAGACATGGCACAAGCTTACCAGCAGTTGCCCGTAGACAGCGCCACAGCGGAGGCCCAAACTATAGTGACGCATAGAGGAGCATTCAAATGCAACCGGCTACAATTCGGTGTGAGCATCGCTCCAGGTTTGTTCCAGAGCGTCATGGAACGACTTTTGCAAGGGATACCGGGAGTCGTCCCCTATTTCGACGACATCTTAGTGTCCGCTGCAAACGAGGAGCAATTAAATAAAAGAGTCAGGACTGTTTTGGCCAGAATCAGAGAGAAGGGTCTCCGCCTTAAAAAGGAAAAATGCCAAATTAACGTGCCTAGCGTAGAATTCCTGGGTTATAGAATTGATGGTCAGGGAATACACCCCACTTCAAAGAAAATTAAGGCGATCCAGGACGCTCCCACACCACGGAATCAGACCGAGTTGCAGGCCTTCCTCGGACTACTTAACTTCTACAGCATTTTTCTGAGACAGAAGGCGACCGTTGCTGAGCCGTTACATCGACTACTCCAGAGGAACGCACCATGGAGATGGGGGCGATCCGAAGCAGCAGCTTTTGCCGCAGTAAAGCGCCTGCTCACCACTGACTCGTTGTTAGTCCAATACAGCCAGACACTACCGCTGGTATTGACCTGCGACGCATCACCTTTTGGAGTTGGCGCAGTCCTTAGCCACAGGATGCCAAACGGAAACGAAGCACCCATCGCTTTCTACTCTAGGACTCTTTCATCGGCCGAGAGGAACTACAGCCAGATGGACAGGGAAGCATTAGCTGCTGTAGCTGGAGTCAAACGTTTCCATGAATACCTCTATGGCCGCGACTTTGAACTAATTACAGATCACAAACCGCTGTTGGGACTCTTGGCGGGAAACCGCCCCACTCCAGTCTCCCTTTCTCCACGCATGACCAGGTGGACTGTTTTCCTGGCTGCGTACTCCTACAAGTTAATTCATCGACCGGGCTCCACTCTAGGACACGCAGACGCACTCAGCCGTTGCCCACTACCAGACCTTTTGCCAGACCCCACTCCCGAAGTACCGGTGTTGCTCATTGACTGTTTGGACTCAGGACCGGTTTCCTCCTGCGACGTTGCAAGGTTCTCCTCTAGAGACAATATAATAAAGCAAGTTCAAACTTGGGTTTGGAGGGGGTGGCCGAAGGGAAACGTGGGCCCGGAATTCAAAGTGTTTTGGTCGAAAAGGGACGAACTCTCAGTGTTACAAAGTTGTTTATTGTGGGGGGATCGAATTGTTATTCCTTATGCTTTACGTAGAAATGTGTTAGATGCATTACATGTTGGGCATCCGGGGATCGTTAGGATGAAGGCGTTAGCGAGAAGTTACGTCTGGTGGCCAAATATGGACAAAGAGATAGAGGAGTGGGTGGCCACTTGCGATCCATGCCAAGAATCGAGACCAGCACCCCCGGAAGCGCCCGCCACAGAATGGGAAAAGCCAAAAGCACCCTGGTCGAGAATACACATCGATTTCGCAGGGCCAGTTCAAGGTCAGACGTTCCTTATAGTTGTGGATGCATACTCCAAATGGCTAGAAGTAGTCCTAATGACTTCAACCACGGCAGAGGCAGTCATTAAGGTTCTACGGTGACTTTTCGCCACTCATGGCCTGCCCGACCTCCTGGTCTCCGATAACGGGCCCCAGTTCACGGCCATGCAATTCGAAACATACTTAGCAGGTCAGGGAATTCGGCATGCCCTCGTCACGCCATTCCATCCGGCATCAAACAGACAGGCGGAGAGAATGGTGCGATCCGCAAAAGAGGCCCTCGCTAGGATGGGTCCAGGTGATTGGCAAACACGCATTGATCATTACCTATTAATCCAACACATTACCCCCAGCGCAACGACGGGTAGGAGCCCCGCTGAGCTACTCATGGGCCGCCGTCTACGGTCTCACCTGGACCGTCTTCACCCAAATTACTCTGCCACAGCACCCCCAGACTCCACAAGCAAGATTTGGAGCTTTAGCATAGGGGATTCAGTATACGCCCACAACTATGCAGGGGGGACATTGTGGATGCCGGCAAGGGTCATTGGCATCACGGGTCCACGATCGTATCTGTTAGAACTGGAAGACGGACGGAACTGGAAAAGGCACATCGATCAACTTCGGGGTCACCTGGCACACTCAGACCTACGAACAGAGAACGAGAGCTACCAACCAATGCAAAGCCAGCCACTCGAGAGCCCCAACACAGAGAACTACGACACCTGCGAGCCCAGGACAGCGCAAGAGGCCGAGCGCGAAATGGAACAACCCCCAAGCAACGCAAGCGAACAGATCCCTGAGCGCCCAAGCAACGAAAGCCTGCAAACCTCCGAACTCGAAACAGAGAAAGCAACCGATCCTGCAACGACTTCTGACCAACCCGAACTACGACGCTCCACCCGAGTAAGGCAAACGCCTACATATCTTAAGGACTACATAACTAACCACAATGTTCCGTCTAAGAGGGGAGGGGTGTTAGATATTAACATATATCGTAGGAAGTCTCCTCTCTGGTCCGCTGCTACAGCGGGAAACAGGTATCGCTCTGATTGGTCGAGAGGCGTACCCGAGTCCTATAAAAGGGGAACCCTCCGGCCACAGAGCAAGCTGGATCACTACTACTACTAATAAAGAGCTGTTAAGTCACTCCGTGTCCGCAGTCTGTTCTCTCGTTGCCCAGATCTAACATATTCAGTATACGTTACTAATTATATACACATACTTAACCCCTTCTAAATGCTTACATTTACATAATATATTACATGTACTACATCATCTTTTGATCTACACATCCTTGTTCTTTTCTGCTCATACTTCCATTTCTCATATACAACCATTGGTAAAATCTCTTCCAAATCTCATAGTATTCTGTCTCTCCTTTATTTTTTAGTTCCAACATCAGTCTATCACATTCTGCACAGTCAAATATTTTCTTTATTATTTCCCTTTCTATAGGTATGCAACTATTCTTGCTGCTGTTATGATATGTAATGTTAAATATGTTAACCCTTTACTTTGACCTTCTTTTATAATTCCTAATAGGAATAGTTATGGTTTAAACTCCAATCTCTGTCCGGTCATTTCTTCCAACCACATTGGAATCCTTTGCCAGTAGTCTTTTGTTTTTCTACATGTCCACCACATGTGGTAGTAGGTGCTTGGTATTTGATAACATTTCCAGCATTTAGGTGATAATTTTTTGTACATTTTGGCTAGTCTACCTGGTGGTAGATGCCACCTATAAAACATTTTATATAGGTTCTCTTTGTATGATATGGCCAAAGTTAATTTCCTATTTGACTTTTGAAATAATACTCACACGAATATCCTCTGATTCCCTTGGCAGCATGTCCTAAAGATCATTTGTATGGCCAGGCCATCCTTCCGTCACCAAACTAATGCCATGTATACCCCCATGATGGCTCTCAAGCAAGCTGATCCAACTGGGGCCCTGATGACTGACTCGCTCTACAAATTGGTCTTCAGATATGGCAACCTTTTGCGCATTAGCCTAAGGGCCATCCAGCTCCTCCGCTGGCAAGCACGCAAAGTGAAGCAAGGTGTCCGATTGCTGGGCTTCAGATAAAGTCCTTTGTGATGGTATCCCAAACTGCACAGTCAGCATGACGATTAGGGTTAGTTGCATGGAAATTCTTCAAGCAATTGCTTAATGTATTAGCTTTAGACTATTGAATTTATACTTTATGTCTGTTAAACTCTCTTAACTCCCAATTCTTGTTTTATGTGCACTGTGGCATTATTAATTGCAATGTGTATATAATTATTTGCAAAACGAAAAAGAACAGAGCAAAAAAAGATAAATGAGCATCAATAAGAATCTCTCAACAGGAAAGCAATTTATGAACACAGGAAGCATAGCTGGAAAAAAAATCACAACTGGAAATTTGCCAAACTGATAAATTCACAAGTGTATACACATAAAGATGTCATAAACACAAACAATTTTAAGGGGGGGGGGGAAATAAGCATCCATTTTCAATATTTCTGACAAGAATGATATATTAGAACAATTATTAATATAACTTTCAAATGGTAAATAAATTTGATTAAATTTTCCTGCTTTTAAAATAATTTTGCAGCTTTTCTATAATAGTAATTTTATAGAAATACAGTCTACATTTTAAAACACTATTGATAAAATAAAAGAGATATTTTACTTTTCCAATATATTGTAATAGTCAACTGAATGAATCAATTCATGTTGTATTGTAAACAATCTCAGAATTCATTATTAAAGACTTCAAGTAATTTTCTTGGTTTCTTTAAAAACCTCTGACCAAAGCACTAATTAATTGGGCATTACCACTACAGTAATTGATAATATGCAGCAATCAGTTATACACCAGATAGCACAATCTATTATATTTCTAGCCTGAAGAATTCATGCTCTGCTAATTGAAAATTAATTTGGAATTGAGTATTGTTTATATGGCACAGAGTGTTAGAATATTATCTTATTTTATTGTATTTTATTCTTTCAATTAATTCTGTTTTCTATCTTGCTTTATGGCATTTTATTATACTTTTTAAATTTTGATATACTAGGTAAGCCTGTGACTTGATTCAATTGAACTGAATCTAGCACAATTACAATGTAAATAAAGTAACATTAATGAAGTGTAATACCACTGCTGACTTTTTGAGCGGACGAATCAGCAGACAGGGAAGAAGTCAGGAAGGTATCCACATGGTGTTCAAAAACAACCTACACCTAAATACTAGCAAGACAAAGGAGATGGTGCTGGATTTCCGGAAGCACAGAGAGGGACCTGCCCCACTGTATACCAAGGGAAGAGGGTTTCCTCTTTTACATTCTTGGGAGTGCTCATTAGTCAAGATCTCACCTGGAAAAACATGTCCCTGGTGGTTAGTAAGGCTCAACAGAGACTTCATTTCCTTAAAGTCCTGTGGAAAAATCTGGTGGAACCACGGCTGATGACTTCTTTCTATTGGTTCACGGTAGAAAATGTCCTAACATACTGTATAACAGTATGGTATGCTGGTTTAACAGTTGCAGACAGGAAGGCACTACAGAGAGTGATCAATTTGGCATGAGAAACCATTGGTTTCCCTCTAACACCACTGAATGACATTGCCAGGTCTTGCTGTTTCAGCAGAGTAAGGAAGATACTTAGGGATGATTCACACCCTGCCCAATGTCTCTTTTCACATTTACCTTTGGGCAGAAGATATCAAAATATACAGGTGAAACTCGAAAAATTAGAATATCGTGCAAAAGTTCATTTATTTCAGTAATGCAACTTAAAAGATGAAACTAATATATGAGATAGACTCATTACATGCAAAGCAAGATAGTTCAAGCTGTGATTTGTCATAATTGTGATGATTATGGCTTACAGCTCATGAAAACCCAAAATCCACGATTTCAGAAAATTAGAATATTTTGAAAAGGTGCAATATTCTAGGCTCAAAGTGTCACACTCTAATCAGCTAATTAAGCCATAACACCTGCAAAGGGTTCCTGAGCCTTTAAATGGTCTCTCAGTCTGGTTCAATAGGAATCACAATCATGGGAAAGACTGCTGACCTGACAGTTGTGCAGAAAACCATCATTGACACCCTCCATAAGGAGGGAAAGCCTCAAAAGGTAATTGCAAAAAAAGCTGGATGTTCCCAAAGTGCTGTATCAAAGGACATTAATAGAAAGTTATGTGGGTGGAATGGGAAAGTGTGGAAGAAAAAGGTGCACAAGCAGCAGGGATGACCGCAGCCTGGAGAGGATTGTCAGGAAAAGGCCATTCAAAAGTGTTGGGGACTTTCACAAGGAGTGGACGGAGGCTGGAGTCAGTGCATCAAGAGCCACCACACACAGACATGGGCTTCAAATGTCGTATTCCTCTTGTCAAGCCACTCCTGAACAACAAACAATGTCAGAAGTATCTTACCTGGGCTAAAGAAAAACAGACCTGGTTTGTTGCTTAGTGGTCCAAAGTCCTCTTCTCTGATGAGAGCAACTTTTGCATCTCATTTGGAAACCAAGGACCCAGAGTATGGAGAAAGAATGGAGAGGCACACTCTGCAAGATGCTTGAAGTCCAGTGTGAAATTTCCACAGTCTATATTGATTTGGGGAGCCATGTCATTTGCTGGTGTTGGTCCACTGTGCTTCATTAAGTCCAGGGTCAATGTAGCCGTCTATCAGGAGATTTTGGAGCACTTCATACTTCCTTCCGCAGATGAGCTTTATGGGGATGCTGACTTCATTTTCCAGCAGGACTTGGCACCTGCCCACATTGCCAAAAGCACCAGACCCTGGTTCAATGACCGTGGGATTACTGTGCTTGATTGGCCAGCAAACTCGCCTGACCTGAACCCCATAGAGAATCTATGGGGCATTGCCAAGAGAAAGATGAGAGACATGAGACCAAACAATGTAGAAGAGCTGAAGGCCGCTATTGAAGCATCCTGGTCTTCCATAACACCTCAGCAGAGCTATAGGCTGATAGCTTCCATGTCACACCGCATTGAGGCAGTAATTGCTGCAAAAGGGGCCCAAACCAAGTACTGAGTACATATGCATGCTTATATTTTTTAGAGGTCTGATATTGTTCTATGTACAATCCTTGTTTTATTGATTGCATGTAATATTCTAATTTTCCAAGGTGGTGGATTTGGGGTTTTCATGAGCTGTAAGCCATAATCATCACAATTATGACAAATCACAGCTTGAACTATCTTGCTTTGTGTTAGATTGGATAATGGAAAGGCACACACAGGCTAACGGTAACAACAGCTCTTACACAAGTTTGAACAATCCAGCGAAGGTTGAGTCTGACAGAAGCCCTTTTATAGGGAGCTGTCAGACCCTTCGACCAATGAGATTAAATCTCTGTTCCTGCTGGAACAGAGGACCTTGGTGGAAATCATTATAACTGAAGTTGTATCTAACACCCCTCCCCTCTTAGATGGAATAATCCTACTGGTAACATAGTTTTTGGTATCTCGGCCTGACCTGCGCAGTTCAGTTGGAGGGTGTTCTTTGGACAGGTCAGACAGACCTGTTTGCTCCGCAGCTCCGCTTGGTGGAAGCTCCTGAAACCTTTCACAGGCCACAGCTGGAGCTTCTACATCCAGTTCTCTCGGAGAGCGCTGCGGGCCTGCAAAACAAGAAGCTAAGTATCCTGGTGACTTTGGGTTTGAGTTGGCTGTGGAAGGAGTGACTTTGTGCTCCTTTTAGGTAGGGCTTTGGCTAACTCATGCAGGAGTTACCTCTGGCTGCTTAAGAGTGGAGTTGGAGAGGCGGCCATGGAGCTCGTCAACATGCCGTCTCCAATTCTGACAGTCCTCAAGCTCTACGAGATAAGAGCGAGGCCTGGTGATGCCTATCACTGTGGCAGGAATCCCCAGAGTTCCCCCAGCATAGTTGTGGGCATAAACTGAATCCCCTATGCTAAAGTTCCGAATCTTGCTTGTGGAGTCAGGGGGCGATGCGGCAGAATAGTTTGAGTGTAGCCGGTCTAAGTGGGACCTTAGTCGGCAACCCATGAGAAGCTCGGAAGAGCTTCTCCCTGTATTGGCACTTGGTGTGATGTGTTGAATTAGAAGATAATGGTCAACCCGTGTTTGCCAATCTCCTGAGCCCTGGGCCTCTTTTGCAGATCTCACCATTCTCTCTGCCTGACCATTGGAGACTGGATGGAATGGCGCGACCAGGGCATGCCTGATTCCCTGGGCTGCTAAGAAGGTCTCAAATTGCATGGCTGTGAATTGGGGCCCGTTGTCAGAGACCAGGACATAAGGCAGGCTGTGCGTGGAGAAAAGTCTCCACAGTACCTTGATCACCGCTTCTGCCATAGTGGAGGTCATCAGGACTACCTCTAGCCATTTCGAGTAGGCGTCCACAACTATGAGGAATGTCTGGCCATGAACTGGCCCAGCAAAATCAATGTGCACCCTAGACCACGGTACTTGAGGCCACTCCCACTCCTTAGCAGATGCCTCTGGGGGAGATGGTCTGGACTCCTGGCATGGTGTGCAGGTAGCCACCCATTTTTTGATCTCCTTGTCCATGTTAGGCCACCACACGCAACTCCTGGCCAAAGACCTCATCCTGACAATTCCAGGATGCCCTATGTGTAAAGCCTCTAATACTGCAATGCACAGTTTGGGTGGAACAACAACCCAGTCCCCCCACAGAAAACAGCCATTAACAACAGACAATTCATTCCTCTTACAATAGTACATTTTGAAATCAGACCCCTTGGGCCACCCCCTCCACACCCAATTCAACATTTGTTTGATGGTGGAGTCTTTTGCAGAGTGGCAGGCAATGTCACTAGATGAGACAGGACCAGTCTCTAAACAGTCAATAAGCAGGACTGGCATCTCGGGGGTAGGGTCTGCAAGAAGTTCTGGCAGCGGGCAGCGACTCAAAGTGTTGGCATGTCCCAAAGTGGACCCAGGTCGGTGGATGAGACAGTAAGAGTAGGCAGCTAGGAAAATGGTCCATCTGGTCATCCGTGGTGATAGTGAAACAGGAGTATGTCGGTTGGGCCAGCAAGCCCAAAATCGGTTTGTGGTCTGTAATTAGTTCGAAATCACGGCTGTAGAGGTACTCATGGAACCTCTTTACTCCGGCCACTGCAGCCACAGCCTCATGGTCCAGCTGGCTGTAGTTCCGCTTGGCAGAGGACAAGGTCCTTGAGTAATAGGCTATGGGAGCCTCAGTTCCATTGGGCATGCTGTGGCTGAGGACAGCTCTGACGTCAAACGGGGAAGTGTCACAAGTCAACACCAGTGGCAGGGTCTGGCTGTACTGCACCAGGAACATGTCTGCTGACAGAAGTCTTTTTACCGCGGCAAATGTGGCAGCCTCAGCTCTGCCCCAGGACCACTTCAAGTTCCTTGCCAGGAGACAATGTAAGGGCTCAGCAACGGTGGCTTTCTGTTTAAGAAAGACCTGTAGAAATTAAGGAGCCAGAGGAATGCCTGCAGCTCAGTTTGATTGCAAGGTGTAGGGGCGTCCTGGATTGCTTGAATTTTTTTAGTGGTTGGGTAAATCCCAGAGCCATCGATTTGGTGCCCTAAGAATTCAACCCTTGGCACGTTAATTTGGCATTTTTCTTTTTTGAGATGGAGGCCATTGTCTCAAATTCTGATCAAAACAGTTAGCAAACGTTTGAAAAGTTGCACCTCATTTGCATGTCATCAAAATAGGTGACAACTCCTGGAATCCCCTGCAAAAGCCATTCCATGATGATTTGGAACAGTCCAGGGGCGATACTAACTCCAAATCGCAGGCGGTGACATTTGAATGCACCCCTGTACGTCACAATGGACCACAATGGTCCGCAGTAGCACCATCTACAGGCAATTGTTGGTATGCCTGCACCATGTCCAATTTAGCGAATACTTTGCCGGGGCCTAAAGAATGTAACAAATGCTGTACAATGGGTACAGGGTAAGTGCTTTGTTGTAACACTTTATTGATTGTGCATTTGTAATCTGCACAGATGTGGACAGACCCGTCAGATTTGACAGATGTCACTAAAGGCATGCATGATCAACCGACTCTAGGATTCCCTGGCCTATGAGCTTGTCAATTTCCAGATCAATTTTTGGGTGGAGAGCAAAAGGTACTCTCCTGGGTTTTAGCCTTATAGCTATGTTGGGGTCCAAATTAAAAGAGATTGGAGTCCCCACATACTTACCCAGACCGGTTCCAAAGATGTCCTCGAACTCCTTAAAAATTGCTTTAGCACTCTCGTCTTTCAAGGCATTGATACCGGTCATTTCTAGGCCCAGGGCTTCAAACCAGTCAAGCCCCAGGAGGCTTTGCAGGTCACCGCTGACCACCGTCACTGGGAGCTAGCTGCTGTATTTCTTGAATTGCACCTGGATTACCAGGGGAACCTGGACTTGGTTCCCCTGGTAATCGTGAAGGCGGATGTCAGTGGCGCATAGATGCTGCTTCTTCAAGCTAGGGATAGCCCACTTGAGCATGGACCATGGCATGATGGTCAGTGATGACTCCGTGTTGATCTCCATTTCGCATGGAGAGCCCTCGATGAGGACTGTGACCTTCAGCTTTTTTGGCTGCCTAGTGCAGACTTGGCCGATTGAGGTGTGGTAAGTGACTCTGGTTTCGCCCTCTGAGTGCCATGGTGGCTTCTGCCATTCCCCTTGGTTGGGCCTCTGCTGGTGGCTGGGCCAGTTTCTTGGCTGCCAGGTCGTTGTGGGGTGCTCGCTTCTGCAAACCTTGGCGATGTGCCCCTTTCGCTCACAGCACTGGCAAATAGCGTCATGGAAATGGCAAGCCAATCGGGCATGGTCTCTTCCACAGCTTGCGCAAGGTGGGAAATGCTGTTCGAATTTGCGTGCTGGCTTGGCGTGGTTACTGCGCATGCGGCAGCTGTCATCTTCGTTGCCTTTTGAGCTCTCAGCCTCTGCAGCCCTGTGATGTATGCGTGTGTTCTTTCGCATGTCTTGTGGAGTGCCTTCGTGCTGCAGAGTTTCTGTTGACTTGACGGCTGATTCTGATGCCCTGGCTTCGTCCAAGGCAATTTGTAGAGTGAGGTTAGATTTGGCAAGTAACCTCCTCTGTAAATTAATGTCCTGCACACTGCATATGATGAGGTCAAGAATAAGCTCGTCTAGGTCTCGGAACTCGCAGTACACTGTAGCCTTTCATAGTGCCGCATCATACTCGTTGATTGATTCACCTTCCTTCTGGTTGAGAATATTAAATAATAATATAATAATAATATGAATTTATTAGCCGCTCCCTTTCCAAGTAGGACTCGGGGCGGCGTACAATGGAGCATATAAAACATAGAAGATGTATAAAAAACACATAGACATACATACATACAAAACACACATACACATACACGGACACGGACACGGAGGAGGTAACAAATTACATCATATAGACAGTTAAAAATCAGCATTAAAATACCCCAATTGTAAGAACCCAATATGCAATTAAAAATTTTTAACGTTTAAAAGACAATTTAAAAACAGTTAGGAGGAATAAGAGAAATTACGATTGAGCCAGGCCAGATAATTGAAAGAGGTGGGTCTTCAGCTGTACACGGAAGGAGCGGAGATCGGAAGTAATCCTGATGTCACGGGGGAGGTCATTCCACAGGGCTGGGCCCATCACAGAGAAGGCTCTGCTCCTGGGTGTCGCCCCCCGGCACTGTTTGGCGGACGGCACCCGGAGAAGTCCCTCTCTGTGTGAGCGAATTGGTCGTAGGGATGTGTGGGGCAGGATGCGATCCTGCATGTAACTAGGCCCTATGCCATGAAGCGCTTTAAAGATCATAATCAAAACCTTGAAACGCACTCGGTAGACCACAGGAAGCCAGTGCAGCTCGCGCAGGAGAGGTGTTACAGGGGAGTATCTAGTCCTCCCCATAATCACCCGCGCGGCCGCGTTCTGGACCAACTGTAGTCTCCGAGTGCATCTCAAGGGAAGCCCCATGTAGAGAGCATTGCAGTAATCCAGGCGAGACGTCACTAGCGCATGGGTGACTGTGCGTAGGGCATCCCGGTCCAATAAGGGGCGCAATTGGCGCATCAGGCGGACCTGATGGAACGCCCCCCTTGCCACGGCTGTTACATGGTCATCCATGGACAGCCGGGCATCTAGGAGGACGCCCAAATTGCGCACCTGTTCCATGGGGGCTAGTTGGACGCCCCCAATGGCCAGAGATGGAAGCACCTGGTTGAACCGGGAGGCCGGAAGCCACAGCCACTCCGTCTTGGAAGGGTTGAGTTTTAGTCGGTTGCCATCCATCCAGACCCGTACGGCCTCCAGACACCGGGACATCATTTCGACGGCCTCATTGGGGTGGTTCGGGGTGGAAATGTATAGCTGAGTATCATCAGCATACAGATGATATCCCACCCCAAAACCACGGATGATCTCGCCCAGCGGTTTCATATATGTGTTGAACAGGAGAGGCGAGAGCACCGATCCCTGTGGCACTCCACATGTGAGTGGCCTCCGGGTCGAACTCTGCTCCCCTGCCAACACACGTTGCGTCCGATCAGAGAGGTAGGAGCCAAACCACCATAAAACGGTGCCCGTGACTCCCAGCCCCTCTAGCCGGTGCAACAGGATACCATGGTCGATGGTATCGAACGCCGCCGAGAGATCTAATAGGACCAGGATAGAGGAACAACCCCTATCTCTGGCCCTCCAGAGATCATCAACCAATGCGACCAAGGCCGTCTCCGTGCTGTGCCCGGGTCGGAAGCCGGACTGGCGCGGGTCTAGATAATCATTTTCCTCCAGGTGACGAGGGAACTGCTGTACCACCACACTCTCTACAACCTTCGCTAAAAAAGGAAGGTTGGAGACTGGACGATAATTGACTAGGTCCGTTGGGTCCAGGGAAGGCTTCTTGAGCAGGGGCCTCACCACCGCCTCTTTCAAGGCGGCCGGTAGGGACCCCTCACCCAACGAGGCGTTCACCAGGCCCAGGAGCCAGTCGCGCGTAACCTCCCAGGATGCCAGTACAAGCCAGGAGGGACACGGGTCCAATAAACATGTGGTGGGTCGCAGACGTCCACGCAACCTGTCCAAATCCTCGATGGCAACCGAGTCGAACTCCTCCCAAAGCGGTCCCTCAAGACTCGCCACGGGCGTCTCTACTGGACCACTGAAAGGGGCCCATCCCGTCCGGATTTCAGCGACTTTGTCCTGTAGATATTTCCCAAACTCCTCTGCTCTGCCCTGTAGTGGGGCTTCCCGTGGTCTCTCAAACAAGAGGGAGCGGGTCACCCGAAACAGGGCGGCAGGGCGGTTATCTGCAGACGCAATAAGAGCGGCACAATGTTGACGTTTGGCCGCTCTTAATGCCACGAGGTACGTCTTCAAATATGCTCGTACCTGTGCTCGGTCAAATTCGGAACGGGAGGATCTCCAACGACTCTCTAGGCGTCTCTTGTGGCGTTTCATCACCCTTAGCTCCTCGGTAAACCAAGGTGCCAGGGTGGTTCGTCGCCGCAGGAGAGGCCGCAAAGGCGCCACCCGGTCTAGGGCCCCGGTAGTCGCACTATTCCATGCGTCTACCAGGTCCTCCACCCGGGGGCGGGTCAGGTCCACAGGAGGTGGCCCAAGTTCCGTCTGGAACCTATCTGGTTCCATCAGGCGCTTGGGGCGGAACCATCTAATACCTTCCAGTTCCGCCTCCTCGCGGCGGGGGGTAGCACCAGGGAAGTCCAGCCGGAGAAGTGAGTGATCCGACCATGACAGGGGAATAATGTCTAGATCCCCTATTCCCAGATCACTCGTCCACTGGCCAGAGACAAAAACAAGGTCCAGGGTGTGGCCTCCCTCGTGAGTAGGGCCCTGAAATTCATGCTGGAGGACATGCTTAGATGGCTTGGGAGCGTAGTGAGTCCTCAGCATCTGCTGGAGCACGGACCAAGCGACCGATTGTAGCGGCGTTGGCTCTGATAGGTCTTTGGCAGTTTTGAACACTTCCTGTCCACAGTAACCGAGGAACATGTTCTTCTTGCGGCCTTCAGAAAGGCCCATGAGGTTGTTGGCTTTGAGGAAGCAGTCAAACCTTATCATATACGAGTCCCAGTGCTTGGTGACTGGGTCATACGGAGTCGGTGGGGCGTGCATGGCCATTTTGTGTTCTGAGGGCATTTTGAGTTTGCCGCTCAAAAATGGCTACTCGAAGCCGCGCTGAGCTCCAGGCTAGATGTACTTGCTGGATTGCTACACTCTTTTTGGTTCGCCTAGTTGCCTTCCAATCCCATCCTCATCGCCAGTGTTAGATTGGGTAATGGAAAGGCACACACAGGCTAATGGTAACAACAGCTCTTTATTGTAACAGAACAAGTATGGACAATCCAGCCAAGGTTGAGTCTGACAGCTGCCCTTTTATAGGGAGCTGTCAGACCCTTCGACCACTGAGATTAAACCTCTGTTCCCGCCGGAACAGAGGATCTTGGTGGAAACCATTATAACTGAAGCTAATATCTAACACCCCTCCCCTCTTAGATGGAATAACCCTACTGGTCATGTAATCACGCAGGTAGTCGGGCTTTTTGGTAGCTCTGCCTCACCTGCACAGTTCAGTTGGAGGGTGTTCTTCGGACAGGTCGGACAAAGACAATAACAATCACTCCACGTACATATGGAAACGGATGACTAGGTTTCCCCCCCCCCCAATTACTTGTATAAATTGGGAATTGTATTGTCTTATATTTTCTGTTATGGATTGCACCAATAGAGGCTAAACCAATTTCATTGTATACATGATGCATAATGACAGTAAAGGTTGTTTTGTTGTTGTTGTGATGATGATGATGATGATGATGATGATGATGATGATGATGATGATGATGATAATCTTTGGTGAGATTCACTGCCTTTGGGGCTGGTTGGTAGCCTAACAACTCGAGTCCTAACCAAGGACCTAGGAACTGTTAAGGTAACATTGGAGGATATAAGTTGTTCCAAATAGGGTGGTTTTTGTAGAGTCAGACTGTTCAAGTCAGGTAAATTTAGAATTTTCAAATAGTGAGGTAGCCCTTTAGGTATTGCTCCAAGGGCTCCAATTACAATTGGGACAGCACATGATTTCTTTTTCCACAGTTGCTCAACCTCAATTTGCAAGTCCTGGTATTTTGTGATTTTTTCTTGCTGTTTATCTTCAATTTGTGCATCACCAGGTATTGCAATGTCAATGAACCAAACTTTTTTCTTTTCAATTATTGTTATGTCAAGTGTGTTGTAGGCCAAGTGCCTCTCAGTCTGGATTCTGAAGTCCCACAAGATTTTGCCTTTCTCATTCTCTAAAACTTTTTCAACTTGATGGTCCCAGTGGTTTTTGCTTTACTGAAATCCAAACTTTTGGCACAATTTCCAGTAAATAATCTTAGCAACTCGGTCATGGCATTGTAGGTAGTCAGTTTGTGAAATTTTGCTGCACCCGCTGATCAAGTGGTCGACTGTCTCATCTTTCTTATTACAGAGACGACATTTGCCGTTGGTGGTAACATGTTGAATTTTTGCGTTCATGCAGTTTGTGGCTAAGGCTTGTTTTTTGAGCTGCCAAAATAAAGCCTTCTGTTTCTTTTTTCAGTACTCCTGATCTTAACCAGTTCCAAGTTAGTTTTGGGTCAGCTTTGCCTTCAATACTTTTCAAGTATTGGCCATGCATAGCTTTGCTTTTCCAATTTTCAGCTCGCTTCTCAATTACTTTTTTCTTATATTCAGCTTTTAACTTAGTTGTCTTCAAAAGGCCTCCTTTAAGGAGAAGGAGGAGCCACGTTGCGATGACACAACGTGCAGTCTCGACACTCCGAGACCGCCGTTGAAACTTTTGCCGCTGGATGGTCCAGCTGGACCTAAACTGTCCCGTAGAGATGGTGATCAGGAAGACAACGCCTTGCTGGTCTCAGGGACATCACAAAATCCCTGATTGACCCAAGGGAAGTTCTTCAAGCCGGCGGTAAACAGGCAGCCCTAGGCTGATGAAGTTGGGACTGCTCTGGAAGGAAGGAAGTGAAAAGAGAAAGTGAGTCCATCTGGTGAGATTTTTTTTCTATTTTGGGAAAGACTGCCCAAAGAAACCTTTTTTTTAAAAAAAAAAAAGCCAAATTAGATTCTCAAGCAAGAATTAAGCTGCAAAATTAACTAATACTGGATTGCATTGGAAAGCTTTTTTTCTTTGTAACCATATTTTGAGGATTGAAGTGCTTGTAACATTTTTTCGTTTCTTCTCTTAAAGTGAACGGATCAATCTTTTTTGTTTCTTCTGCTCTTTGTTACTTTATTTTTTTGACTTCTGGACTAAAATCTTTCTTTTTGTTTTTAACAATTCTTCCTATTACTTGTTATTAAATTTTATTGAAGAACTTTATTCCATTTAAGCCTGAGATAGTGAAAGTGAAAAAGTAGCAAAGTTGCCACTCGGAAGTCGGAAGCTAGAGTTTTTGAAACAATGTATCTCTTTTTTTCCTCTTTGTTTTCACTGACTTTGTAGCTGAAGGGTTTGTAATCTGTTTATACAAACTGATAAAGAGCCAAGGGCACGAATTGTTTTTGCAGGTGCCTGTGAGAACTATTTTGGCAGGGGAGAGAAAGGGGGAAAAACTAAACAAACAGAACCCTTCGCTTTTAAAGAGCACAAAAAAAAAACCACATTTGTGCTTAAATCAACCCAAAAATAAAAAAATAAAAGAGGCTTGGAAGGCTAGAGTGGCAGTGGCTATTAGTTTTTTTCTTTTCTTTCTTCTTTTTTGGAAACATGGATAATATTCAGAGGAGGAAACCTTAAAATTTCAAAATATTTTGGCTGGAATTCAAAATTTATTGGAAGGATATGGGAGAATTGAGAAGAAGTTGAAAAAACTAGTATTCTTCACATCAAAAGGCCTAATCCAAAGTATTGAATTACAGGTATAACCCAGGTATTTATGGCTTTTATGATGTTTCCTCCACTCAGTTTGGACTTTAATATCTTGCAAATTCGTCGAATGTACTTGGCTGAGGTTAATTCCTTGACTTTATTATGCATTACGTCAGAGGCCTCTAAAATCCCCAAGTACTTGTAGCCTTCTTCTGGTTTTACTGCCTTTATCATTTCTTCATTCTCAAGTTGTATTCCATCATCTTCTAGGACCTTGCCTGCCTTGGTTGCCATTGTTGCACAGTTGTCAATTCCAAACTGCATACCAATGTCTTGGCTAAATTCTTTTGTGCTTTCAATTAATAAATTCAGTTCAGCTCTTGTTTTACCAAACAGCTTCAAATCATCCATGTACACCAAGCGTGAAATTTTCAGTCTTTTCTTTGCAAGTTCATATCCACAGTTCACCTTCTTCAAAATGGGAGAGTATAAAAAGTAGGAGTGAAAGGGAATCACCCTGGAAAATGCCTTGTTTAATTTCAACTTCACTCAGTTCTTCTCCATTAGCCATAAGTTTCGTTTTCCAGAGGTTCATTGAAGTTTCCATGAATTTTTGTATGTTGCTGCTAATGTCAGATTTTCAGGCATTTCTTGATCCAGCTGTGGGGAACTGAATCAAACACTTTCTTATAGTCTATCCAAGCCATGAACAGCTTGGTTCGTCTTTTCTTTGAATTCTTTAGGATTAGCTTGTCAATCAGCAGTTGGTCCTTTGTTCCTCTTGAATTTTTGCAGCATCCTTTCTGTTCTACAGGAAGCAAGTCATTTTTTTCCAAGTATCCGTAAATTTGGTTTGCAATGATACCAGTAAGGAGCTTGTATGTTGCTGGTGATTGGCCTATAGTTTCCAGGGTTCTTTCCTTTTTCTTTATCTTTTTGGATCAAAAATGTCCTTCCAGTTGTCATCCATTCAGGTGTTTTTAAGATCTGGTTCATTTGGGCTGCCAATCTTTCGTGCATACTTGTAAGTGCCTTTAGCCAGAAACCATGTAGCTCATCTGGTCCAGGTGCACTCCAATTCTTCACTTTTCTTGACTGCTTTTGCACCATTTATTTTGTTATTTTCACATCTTCCATTTTATGCACTTTCATAGAATCCTCAACCTGTTTGATCTATTTTGCATTTCTGTTGTGCTTCTTGTTGTTTCCCCCCAAGTTCTTCCAGAATTTCACAGCTTTTTCTTTATCAGGCTTTTCATTTGTTGTTACTCCACCTCCACTTTCTAAGCTCTTGTAAAACTGGTGCTGATTTGCTCTGAACTGTGAGTTTTCCTTGAACTGAATTACTCGATTTTCATATTGTTTAATCTTTTCAGCAATGGCAACCCTCTACTTCAGCTCTTCAATTACTACTGCAATCTCCTTATTCTCCAAATCGTATCTTGCTTCCAGGTTGCTTTTGACTTGCTTGTTCTTTAGCTGACCTTGCCTTAGGTTCTTCAAGTTGCTCAAATCTCAACAAAATTTTTTAAACTTCAATTCCAGCCGAATTTTCCACTTAGGCTTCCCCTTCTTGCCTCTTTGGTTCTTTTGTATTTTCAGACCCAGTTCTTTGGTGGTTATGAAGGCTGCTGCATACATCAACTGGTTTGTTTCAGCTAATGTAGTGGTTCGAATGGTTTGCACAGCCTCATTGACCTTTTAAATATATTTCCCAGTTCTTTCCGGTTCACTTGGTTCAGCTTCAGCAAATGTGCTGTTTCAGTATCTTTCATTTGGTGCTTTATTATTATTATTTGGTTAATCTTCGGTGAGATTCACAGCCTTTGGGGCTGGTTCATAGCTCAACAGTTCGAGTCGCTCAACTTCAATTTGCAAGTCCCAGTACTTTGTGATTTTTTCTTACTGCTTATCTTGAATTCATGCATCACCAGGTATTGCAATGTCAATGTCAATGAACCAAACGTTTTTCTTTTCAACTATTGTTATATCAGGTATGTTGTGGACCAAGTGCCTGTCAGTCTGAATTCTGAAATCTCCCAAGATCTTGACTTTTTCATTCTCTAGAACTTTCTCAACCTGATGTTCCCAGTGTTTTTTTCCGTACTCAAATCCAAACTTCTGGCACAGTTTCCAGTGAATGATTTTAGTAACTTGGTCATGGCATTGTAGGTAATTAGTTTGTGAAATTTTGCTGCACCCACTGATCTCATCTTTCTTATTATAGAGGCAGCATTTGCCATTGGTAATATGCTGAATTTTTGCCCTCATGCAATTTATGCCTAAGGCTTGTTCTTGAGCTGCCAAAATAAAGCCTTCTGTTTCTTTTTTCAGTACTCCTGATCTTAACCAGTTCCAAGTTAGCTTTTGGTCAGCTTTGCCTTCAATACTTTTCAAGTATTGACCATGCATAGCTTTGCTTTTCCAATTTTCAGCTTGCTTCTCAATTACTTCTTTCTTGTATTCAGCTTTTGACTTGGTTGTCTTCAAAAGGCCTCCTTTATTTACCTCCTTAATCATTGGTTCTTCACTTTTCTGAATGTAGTCATTCAAGCCCAGGTATTTATTGCTTTTATGATGTTTTCTCCACTCAATTTGGACTTTAATACATTGCAAATCCTTCTTCTTCTTCTTCTTCTTCTTCTTCTTCTTCTTCTTCTTCTTCTTCTTCTTCTTCTTCTTCTTCTTCTTCTTCTTCTTCTTCTTCTTCTTCTTCTTCTTCTTCTTCGTCTTCGTAGTATTATTATTCTTCGTATTATTATTCTTCGTATTATTATTCTTGATGGCTTACTAAAATGTTTTAGAAGAAATTGAATGTAACAAGAATTCTAATGATGTTCATAAAGTTTATTGCTGAAATAATCTCATGACTTTAAAATTCTTCATAGAAAGCCATTTTGCTTAGTATAAAATTCTGATAAAGTTCTCTATCAAATTAAATGCAATTAAATGGGAACAATCTAAGGTTCTTATGAGAGGTAAGAAATCCCGATCCAACTCCTGGCATGGTAACTTCATAGAAGACTTATAGACTAGTCCATTTCCATGCCAGAATTCATTATGTCCCTGAAATGACCAAACTTTAGTTCCTGCTATATCTGTCCTTGCTAGTTATGACATCAGTATTTATTTCTAGATCCATGCAACAAACTTCAGTTCAGAACCTTAGCAATTCTGCTCCTGTTCATCATTATTCATGCCTTGATCAACTCCCAGTTGGATTACTGCAGCATGCTTTACCTAGAGATGCCCTTGAAAACTTTCAAAACTTCAATTAGACAAGCATGCGTAGTTCTGGACAAATCTTGTTGTTGTTTTTTTCATTTATTTATTTAGCAAATTTATTTGCTACCCATCTCATGGTTCAGGAAATTCTGACACTTAAACCTATGTAACACTGCTATACTACAAGGTGCATTGGCTCCCAATAAGGTTCTTGATGAGATTCAAGGTGCAGGTTACTACTTTTAATGCTCCATATGGCATAGAATCAGGTTATTTGAGGGGTTGCTTTCTCTCAAGAACAACTATCTATCCCTCATGTTCCTAAAGGCAGCCCGCTTCAGGTTCCTTCTTTTAAATCTTGTCATCTTATCTAGGAAATGTGGTCTTTCTCTGGAACAATCTCCCTTCCCCTTCCTCTTGATATATTACAAGCTGTAACTCATCTTGCCTTTACAAAAGCTATTAAAACCTTTGTTAGATACTTATACCAACTACAGTGGTTTCCACCAAGGTCCTCTGTTCCAGCGGGAACAGAGGTTTAATCCTATTGGATGAAGGGTCTGACAGCTCCCTATAAAAGGGCTTCTGTCAGACTCGACCTTCACTGGATTGTTCTTACTTGTGTAAGAGCTGTTGTTACCATTAAGCCTGTGTGTGCCTATCCATTACCCAATCTAACACTGGCGACGAAAGTGGGATTGGAAGGCAACTAGACAAACTGAAAAGAGCGTAGCAATCCAGCAAGTATATCCAGCTTGGAGCTCAGTGCAGTTTCGAGCAGCCATTTTTGAGTGGCAAACTCAAAACGCCCTCTGTACGCAAAATGGCCATGCACACCCCACCAACTCTGTATGACCCAGTCACCGAGCACTGGGATTCGTACATGCTATGATTTGACTGCTTCCTCAAGGCAAATGCCCTCATGGGCCTTTCTGAAGGCTGCAAGAAGTGCATGTTCCTCGGGTACTGTGGCCGGGAAGTGTTCGAGACAGCAAAAGACCTTTCCGAGCTGACACTGCTCCAATCAGTTGCCTGGTCCGTGCTCCAGCAGATGGTTAGAACTCATTACACACACAAGCCGTCCAAGCACGTTCACCGGCATGAATTCAATATCAGGAACCAAAAGGAGGGCGAGTCGATTAATGAGTATGTTGCTGCACTGCGTAAAGCTGCAGCATACTGTGAATTCAGAGACTTAGATGAGCTGATTCTGGACCGCATAATATGTGGCATGCGGGACATTAATTTGCAGAGGAGGTTGCTCGCAAAATCAAACCTCACTCTGCAAATCACCTTGGACAAAGCCAGGGCATCAGAATCAGCCGTCAAATCGACTGAAACCCTGCAGCATCAAAGCGCGCCCTAAGAAGCGCGGAAAAGCACACGCATTCATCGCGAAGCCGCAGAGCCCGAGAGTTCTGAAGAAGATGATGACAGCTGCTGCGTGCACATTAGCTGTGCCCAGCTGGCACGCTCTTTCAAACAGTGTTTCCTACCTTGCGCAAGCTGTGGAGGAGACCATGTCAGATCGGCTTGCCATTTCCATGACACAACCTGCCAGTGCTGCGAGCGAAAGGGGCACATCGCAAAGATCTGCCAGAGCGATTTCCCTGCTACTGCCTGGCAGCCTAGGGGTGCACCAAGCCACCAATCGAGGCCCAGCCAAGGGGCCTGGAAGAAGGCTCTGCCATGGCATTCTTCTTTCAAAGACCATCTTCATAGGCCTATATAACTAATGATCAGTAAGTTTTGTCTGTTGTTTCCAAATGCTACCCTACTGCATTCTGGGCTAATAACACACTGAAAAAATCTATTTCTCTAGCTAGCTTTCTGTGTCAAGGGTAGTTAGATGCCCCATGATGCCTTTTTGAATCTAATGGAGTCCAGCTATACCTTTTTCCCAGTGGTGGGTTGCAATTTATTTTACTACCGGTTGGCTCGTATGTGCGTGTGCATGATTGCGCAGAAGCTGCCGGGCTGGTAGGTGGAGCCTCCCGCCGCTGCCACTACTGGTTCACCTGATCCGGGGCAAACGAGCAGCAACCCACCTCTGCTTTTTCCAACAACCTGCTAGTCACAATCCTTTCGAGATCCATAAGGATTTGCCCAATCATACTTTTATTAGTTTTTTGAGGCTTTGGCCGCTGTGGTTTACTCAGCTGTCTATTGTCTCTCCAAGATTATCTTCATCTTTGAAAACATTATGAAAATAGTTTGCTTTTGTTGTGGCCAAGCAGCAGCTGGCTGAGTTGTTGGTAGACTCTGACAGTGATGACCATTATGGGACTGCTCTGGACGATGAAGAAGACTCTGGAGGGTGTTTGGAGTCAGAGCAGGGACTAGAGAGGCCTGTTGGCCACCAGGTGGCATCTGAGTCAGGGAGCAGTGAGGAGGAACAGAGGAAGGTTGTCCCTGATATGCATGTTTGTAGAGCTGAGAAGAGAAGGGAGCAGCTGTGGAGAAGACGTCATAGAAGGAAATAGGGACAGGTGGCGTCTGTTGTGGCCCTTCCCAAAGAGCTTATAGGTGGAGCGACGGGAGGGAAATCTTTGCAGGAAACAACAGTCCACTTTACTAGTCGTTGAGAAAGCATTCCGTAAGTCTAATCTTGGTTTCTTGAAGATAGCGTTCTAGGCTCCTAGCCAAGGGATGGCTTTATCTCCATAATTAGTTGGGGCAAACAGCCACGCCTGTGTTCGCATATTCATTAGAATCATGGGGCATGACAGTTTGTTTCCTGCCTTAAAACAAAATCTGTAAATATCATCACCACGGAGCAGCTATGTGCTGAAAACATGCAACTTTCGCAACAGATGGCTATGTTGGCTGCCCAGATGGCACAGCTCCAAGCTCACCCTGCTCCACCCCCACCTTGGAGGAAATGCCCGGTTGCAGTGCCTGATAAATTTGATGGCAACCAAGCCATGTTTCCAGCTTTCTTGGGACAATGCCAGCTATTTATCAGCTTCAGAGGAGAGGACTTCCCCACTGACCGAGATAAAGTGGGGTTTATGATTAGCTTACTCTCCGGCTCTGCAGCTCGTTGGGCGATGCCACTGCTGGTCCAAGCTAGCCCTTTGCTGGATGATTTCAGGGGGTTCTGTGACCACCTCCGGTTAATGTATGAGGACCCCATTAAGATGGAGATGGCTACCCGATGTCTAAAGGCTCTGAAGCAGGGCTGGGGTTACTTGCAGGACTACATCAGTGAATTTAGACTACTAAGCCAGGATTTGGTGTGGAATGAGGCAGCCCTCATGGACACATTTGAGGATGGGTTGTCAGAAGAATTGCAGGATGAGCTGGTGCGTGTGGATAGGCCACCAAATTTCAATGCGATGGTCCACCTGTGTCTCCGGATTGATGCTCGGTTGCAGAGGCGGGGAATTCGCTGCATGTCCCAGGAGAACAGGGTGGTTCCGGCCATACGTGAGACTCCAGCTCTACGAGAGGAGCCCATGGAATTAGGTGCAGCCAAACCCCACTCATCGATAATGGAGAAAGACAGACGGTGCTTAGGGGGGTTGTGTTTTCATTGTGGGGAACCTGGGCACATGGCAGCCTTTTGCCCCAAGAAGAGACGAGGGGCATCAGTTACTGGACCTACACCCCAGCTCCAGAATGTTTTGTCGGGAAAGGCCCCCAAGCCCAATCTAATGGAGACATTGGGTCAGGCGCGCATCAATTCAGAGCCATGCTCAGAGACAGTGACTTGTGGGCCTCCCTGACACCTGATCCTGGCCTCATGAATAGTCCTGTCCAGTAGTCTGCAGGGGATTCTGGCGCATGCTCTGGTCGACTCCGGGGCTACCACGAACTTCCTGGACGAGGCGTTTGCGACCAAGTATGTGGTCCCTCTGTGTTCAGTAGATCCTCCTATGCTTGTGGAGACCATTGATGGCCGGGTGCTTCTGTCTGGGCCTATCAAGGCTGCCACGCAATCCTTGCACCTGGTCATTGGGGCTCATGAGGAAGCCATCCAGTTCTACGCTACCTCTGGCCTGCATTTCCCCATGGTCTTGGGCTTGGCTTGGCTTCGGGCACACGACCCACAGATCTACTGGTCCCAGAACCTTGTCACCTTTCCAGCCTTGCAATGTGTGGACCATACCCGTCATGTCTGTGCAGGCCAGCTGCTGAGTCCCCCAGGTTGTCCTTGCCTTCCAACATAGCAGATTTTGCAGATGTATTCACTGAACAAGAAGCAGACCAATTGCCACTGCACCGGCCATATGATTGTCCCATCGATTTGATTCTGGACATGCCACTCCCTGTGGGTCATTTGTATTCGATGTCAGACCCGAAGTTGGCTGCATTGCGGGACTTTTTGGACAAAAACCTAGCTTGGGGTTTTATCAGACCCTCGTCTTCACCATTGTCTGCCCCGGTCTTGTTCGTCAAAAAGAAGACCGGAGATTTGAAACTCTGTTGTGACTATCGTAGGCTCAATGCTATCATGGTGCACAATCGATATCCCTTTATTCCTGAACTGTTGGAGCAGCTCAGAGAGGCTAAAGTGTTCACCAAATTGAATCTCCATGGAGCCTACAATCTTGTCAGGATCCAACCCGGGGATGAATGGAAGATGGCATTCAGCACCAGGTACGGGCATTCTGACTACATGGTTATGCCTTTTGGGCTGACCAATGCCCCTGCCGTCTTCCAACATTTTATGAACGACATCTTCCAGGACCTTTTGGACCAGTTTGTTGTCATTTATCTCGATGACATCTTGATTTACTCATCCTCCCAGGAGAGCCATCGGCAGCACCTACGCCTGGTCCTACAACGGTTCCGTAAGAATCGCTTGTATGCAAAACTGGAGAAGTGCCAGTTTTGGCAGTCCACCATTGAGTTCCTGGGACATCGTATCTCTCCTGAAGGCATTGTGATGGAGCTGGGCAAGGTGGAGTCTTTGTGTAGTTGGCAACCTCCTCGACGAATGAAGGATGTCCAGAGACTTCTTGGGTTTGCCAACTACTATTGGACCTTTATCCCCGGCTTTGCTTCCCTGACTGCATCCCTCACTCGGCTCTTGCAGAAAAAAAGTTCATTTCACTGGGGGGGGGGGGGCTGAGCACCATGCATTCAAGGCCTTGAAGCAGGTCTTCATGAAAGAGCCCATTTTGAAGCATCCTGACCCCCACCGTCTGTTTGTAGTGGAGGCGGATGCATCCAATATCGCTGTGGGAGCAGTGTTACTTCAGGCTCATGCCTCCGGTGGTACCCTTTTCCCTTAGACTTATTACTCGCGGAAACTCAATTCTTCTGAGCGCAATTATACCATTTGGGAGAAGGAGTTACTAGCCATTAAGGTGATGTTTGAGGCTTGGAGGCATCATCTAGAGGGGGCCAGGCATCAGATTGAAGTCTGGACGGACCATAGGAATTTGGAATTTCTGCAGACTGAGCAGAAATTGAACCAGCGCCAGATCCGGTGGTCCCTTTTCTTTGCATGGTTCAATTTCCACGTGACGTACATCCACAGTGCGCACAACCAAAGGGTGGATGCCCTATCAAGGAAACCCGAGTATTCGTGTACCAAAGACCCGATTCCATCCCGGACAGTTTTGCCCATGTAGTCTTTCTCCACGGTTCACGAGCCTGTGGACTTATGGCCTCAGATATGGGAAGTGCAGTGGCATGACGATTGGGTGGAACAAAGGAAGGCAGAGGTGGGGCCTGCCTCCCCATGGACATTCACTGATGAACCTCCTAGATGGTTCCGCCCCAGGCGCCTGATGGAACCTGATAGGTTCCAGACAGAGCTTGGGTCACTTCCTGTAGTCCTGACCCGCTCCCGGATGGAGGACCTGGTGGCCGCATGGAACAGTGCGGCTGCCGGGGCCTTAGACCGGGTTGCGCCTTTGCGGCCTCTCCTGTGGCAGCGATCCACCCAGGCCCCTTGGTTTTCCGAGGAGCTGAGGGTGATGAAGCACCACAAGAGACGCCTAGAGAGCAGATGGAGATCTTCACGCTCTGAATCTGACCAAACACAGGTAAGAGCCTATTTACGGACCTACCTTGTGGCATTAAGAGTGGCCAAGCGTCGATATTGTGCCGCTCTTATTACATCCGCAGACAACCGCCCTGCCGCCCTGTTCCGGGTGACCCGCTCCCTCCTTTCACAGAGGCCGCGGGAAGCCCCTTTGCAGGGTAGAGCAGAGGAATTTGGGGAATATCTGCAGGACAAAATTGCTCAGATCCGCAGCGAGTGGGTCCCCTGCAGTGGTCTAGGAGAGACGCCAGAGGCGAGTCTTGTGGGACCATCTTGGGAGGAGTTTGACTCTGTTACTGCCGAAGATATGGACAGGTTGCGTGGTCGACTGTGAGCCACCACATGTTTACTGGACCCGTGTCCCTCCTGGCTTGTACTGGCATCCTGGGAGGTCACACAAGGCTGGCTCCAGGAGTTAGTCAATGCCTCCTTGAGAGAGGGGTTCTTGCCAGCCATCTTAAAAGAGGCAGTGGTGAGGCCCCTACTCAAGAAGCCTTCCCTGGATCCAGCTATATTAGCTATCTATCGTCCTGTTTCCAACCTTTGCTTTTTGGCAAAGGTTGTAGAGAGTGTGGTGGCACAACAGTTCCCACGCCACTTGGATGAAATTGATTATCTAGACCCGCGCCAGTCCGGTTTCCGGCCCGGCCACAGCACGGAGACGGCTTTGGTTGCGTTGGTGGATGACCTCTGGAGGGCCAGAGATGGGGGTTGCACCTCCATCCTGGTCCTATTAGATCTCTCGGCTGCTTTTGATACCATCGACCATGGTATCCTATTGTGCCGTCTAGAGGGGTTGGGGGTGAGGGGTACCGTTTTGCCGTGGTTCTCCTCCTACCTCTCTGGCCAAACGCAATGTGTGCTGATGGGGGGGGCAGAGGTCGACCCTGAGGCCGCTCACTTGTGGGGTACCGCAGGGGTTGGTCCTCTCGCCTCTCCTGTTCAACACATATATGAAGCCACTGAGTGAGATCATTCGTGGTTTTGGGGTTGAGTATCATCTGTACGCTGACGATACTCAGCTGTACATATCTACCCCGAACCACCCCAATGAGGCCGTCGAAATGATGTCCCGGTGCCTGGAGGCCGTACGGGTCTGGATGGGCAGTAACAGACTCAAACTCAACCCCTCCAAGATGGAGTGGCTGTGGTTACCGGCGCCCCGGTTCAACCAGTGGGTTCCATCACTGGCCATCGGGGGTGAACAGCTGGCCCCCGTGGAGCGGGCGCGCAATTTGGGCGTCCTCCTGGATTCCCGGCTGTCAATGGATGACCATGTGACGGCCGTGGCAAGGGGGGCGTTCCACCAGGTTTGCTTGGTGCGCCAATTGCGCCCCCTATTGGACCGGGGCGCCCTGCGCACAGTCACCCATGCACTGGTGACGTCCCGACTGGACTATTGCAATGCTCTCTACATGGGGCTTCCCTTGAGATGCACCCGAAGGCTGCAGCTGGTCCAGAACGCGGCCGCGCGGGCAATTATGGGAGGTACCAGATACTCCCATGTAACACCTCTCCTGCGCGGGCTGCACTGGCTACCTGTGGCTTTTCGGGTGCATTTCAAGGTGTTGACTATCATCTTTAAAGCGCTCCATGGCACAGGACCTAGCTACCTGCGGGATTGCATCCTGCCCCATACATCCCTGCGGCCGATTTGCTCTCACAGGGAGGGACTCCTCCGGGAGGGACTACTCCTAGGCAGTGCCAGCGGGCAACGCCCAGGAGTAGGGCCTTCTCTGTGATGGGCCCGACCCTCTGGAATGACCTCCCCCCCCGACATTAGAATAACGACCGATCTCCGCTCCTTCCATAAGAAACTTAAGACCCACCTGTTTAACTTAGCTGGCCTGGCCTAACTGTAGTTTTTGTGTCCCTCTAGCCTGTATTTTAAATTTTAAATTTTTTGGGATAGATTTTTTAGGTTGTTTTAATTTTTAACTATACTGTACAGCCTATCATTTAATTTGTTTTAATGGGTATTTATAATTATCTAAGTTTGTATATTGTTTTATTGTGGTCTGTACACCGCCCCGAGTCCCTCTGGGGAGAGGGGGCGGTCTACAAATTTAATAAAATAAAATAAAATTAACTCTTGCGGTACCAAGACAGACTCTATGTGCCAGCAGGGCCCCTTCGGGGACTTATTCTCTCCCAGTGCCATGATAATCCTGCAGCATTTTGGCCTCTTCAAGACCTTGAACCTGGTCTTCCGTATCTTCTGGTGGCCCCGATTGCAACATAATGTACAATCTTATGTCACGTCTTGTGTATGGTGTCGGCAGGCCAAGTCAATGACGGGAGCCCCTCCAGGGCTGCTCCAGCCATTGCCAACCCCGAAGAGATCCTGGGGGGCCATTTCTATGGACTTCCTGACAGACTTGCCTCTGTCTTCTGGATTTACCACGGTGTTCGTGGTGGTAGACATGCTGACGAAGGTGGCACATTGTGTCGGAGATTACTGACAGCCTGCGCCACCACCCACATGTTTATCCAACATGTTTTCAGGCTACATGGCCTATCTGACAGGGTCGTGTCGGACAGAGGAACGCAATTCACAGCCCAGTTTTGGAAAGGGCTGATGATGACCTTGGATGTTAAGATCTATTTGTCCTCAGTGCACCATCCCGAAACCGATGGAGGGACAGAGAAAGTGATCGGGAGCTTGGAGCAGTACCTGCACTGTTTTGTGAACCAGCAGCAAAATGATTGGGCGGACTACCTGGCAATAGCGGAATTTGCATTCAATAACTCACAGCACACATCCACGCAGACAACGCCCTTCTTGGCCAATGTGCAGTATCATCCTCGGTTCTTTCCCCTCACACCCATTGACTCACTATTCCCCCAGCTAAGGAATTCCTGTTGGAACTACAGGCAGTCCATTAAATGGTGTGGCAATATCTGGATAAAGCCAAGGAGGACTTTAAGAGAGTCACGGACAGGTCTCGGCGCGCAATGCCGGCGTTGACTGTGGGCGATCGAGTGTGGCTGTCCACTAGACACCTTCCGTCAAACCAGCTGGTCAAAAAGTTAGACCACCGTTACCTTGGCCCGTTTCCTGTTGAAGCAGTCATCAATCCGGTCGCCTATTGCCTGACTTTACCACGTTCGATGCGAGTCTATCCGGTCTTTCATCGATCTCTTCTTGTTCCTGAATGGCCAGCTTGTCCTCTTTGCCAACCCGATCATCTCCAGCCAGAACCCCATGCCGATGAGGAGCCGGCCGAGTACGAAGTTGCCAGGATCCGGGATTTCCGATGGCTGAAAGGACGGTTCCAATACCTGGTGGAATGGAAAGGCCATGAGCTGGAGAATGTTACCTGGGAGGATGCGAACTCTGTGCACGCATCTGCTTTGGTGCAGGCCTTCCATGAACAATTCCCACCTAAGCCACACCCTGAGTGTCAGACCCGAGGGAAGGGCCCTGTGATGAGGGATAGTGTTGTGGCCCAGCAGCGGCTGGCTGACTTGTTGGTAGATTCTGACAGTGATGATAATTATGGGACTGCTCTGGACGATGAAGAAGACTCTGGAGGGTGTTTGGAGTCAGAGCAGGGACTAGAGAGGCCTGTTGGCCACCAGGTGGCATCTGAGTCAGGGAGCAGTGAGGAGGAACAGAGGAAGGTTGTCCCTGATATGCATCACCGAGTCCCTTTTTGGGAGAGGGAGCGGTTTAGAAATGCGAAGAATAAATAAATAAATAAATAAAATAAATGTGCGTAGAGCTGAGAAGAGAAGGGAGCAGCTGTAGAGAAGACGTCATAGAAGGAAATATAGACAGGTGGCTTCTGTTGTGGCCCCTCCCAAAGAGCTTATAGGTAGAGCGACGGGAGGGGAATCTTTGCAGGAAACAACAGTCCACTTTACTAGCCATTGAGAAAGCATTCTGTAAGTCTAATCTTGGTTTCTTGAAGATAGCGTTCTAGGCTCCTAGCCAAGGGGTGGCTTTATCTCCGTAATTTGTCGTGGCAGACAGCCACGCCTGTGTCTGCATATTAAATAGAATTACGGGACAGAACAGCTTTCACCTCTGCTGATCACTCCTTGGAGTTTCTCCCTCTGGTTCTCTTCATGTTGCCAAACGGTTTGTATCAATATCCTCAGATCTTATTCATCACTTATCATTGAAGATAGTATTTTTTTTTAAACATTCAGGTTTTTTTTAATTCAGAAAGTTAAAATACAAATTTCCCCAAAGTAAGAGATTTTACAAAAACAACACAAAAGTAGGCAAACAAAGAGGAAGGAACATAATATTTTAATATGCCCCTTAGCACCAAATGTAAGGACTTTGCAATGGACTGCACCTTTATTATTTTTTCATAGGGATAATGGGGTCTTTTGCCCAGAAATCTCCAGTAACTTTGATTCCATTTAAGTTTGGACATTATATTGCATCCCTTTCCCCCCAGTTCAGAGGTGTGTCCAGAGAATCCTTGACTTTTTCTTGCATCAAATGGCTTCACTTTATAAACTCCAACGTCTAATTTGGACCTTTCAAACCCCTCATTCAAAGGGTATGGTCCTTTCCCTTACTATTTTCCAAATGGATACTAGCAATCATTGAGCTTTGTTATTTGCAACAAAGAAAGGGTACATGCAAGCAACTTATTAAGCTGTTGAATATTTTTCCTGATATTCTTTGCTAATACTTCAGTAATGAGGTCAAAGAAAGTGAGATAATTTAGTAATCCTATTTGTTTTAAAATGTCTTTTGCTGAGTCCACTGCTTTTAATTAATTCTTTTGTGAGTAAATATAACTGATTGATAATAAAATCAACTAATTGTTTCCCAGTCAAGTTTTTAAAATTTACCTTCTGCTCCTACAAAAGCTTTCAGAATATCTAAAAACAGTAATGATCAGCATACTGTATTGTGGTCAATATTTTTCTAATTGAAGATATTTTATTTATTTTATTAAAAAAAACAGAGTTGATCTGCAGCGATATAATTATATAAGGATAGATTTAATTTTTGGACAATAATGTAGGGCTTTATTTCTAAGTTTTCACTTAATAATGCTTATATTGTTAAGTGAATTTTAATAATATATTCAATTAAGATATTGTTTCTAGGGACCCAGAATTTTCACTAATGCCTACCTTTGCTTTGGGAAACGAGACCACTTTATAACCATGTGTATAAGTTGCTCTACTTCCCAGATAAATTTAAAGTTTTTTACTCTTTTGCAGTGGTGGGATACATTTTTTTATTACCGGTTCTGTGGCCGTGGCTTGGTGGGCATGGCATAGCTTGGTGGGCATGGCTTGGTGGGCGTGGCAGAGGAAGGATACTGTAAAATCTCCATTCCCTCCCCACTTCAGGGGAAGGTTACTGCAAAATCCCCATTTCCTCCCGATCCGTTGGGACTCGGGAGGCAGAGAATAGATGGGGGTGGGGCCAGTCAGAAGAGATATTTACTGGTTCTCCAAACTACTCAAAATTTCCACTACTGGTTCTCTAGAATTGGTCAGAACCTCCTGAATACCACCTCTGCTCTTTCGAAAGCTTTTCTCATGCTGATTGTTCAATTTTTGCATTATGGCAAATACTTTTTTCTCACAAGGTTTTAAGCAATATTGCCTTTAATTTAATTTGGTGGTTTTCACACTTTTAAAAAAAATCTGATTATTAACCATTTCCAAATGTTTTCACTCACATGTGCACAGCATAGAAAAGAATAGTCACTTACTATTCATTAGTAAGTGACTATATAGTTCAATCTCTTGGTCTACCTCAAATCACCACAAAGTATATTCTAATTTTCTTTACTATGGTGGCTTCTTCCAGATATGTTAGGACAATAGCTCTCAATGTACCCAAAATCAGCATGGCTAAAAACAGAACTGCTATTCTAAGCACTTGAGAAACTCAAGTCGGAGAAGGTTATAGCAGTTGGTACTGGTTTCATTTTCTCCAAGACTAATAGAAAAAAATGTAAAGAGATATAATGGACAAAGAGAAATAATGAAAAAGAGATTAAAACTGTGCCTAGCCAGATGCCCCCCCCCCCATGTGACAACTATGTTGTTTGGGGTTAATGAGAATTCTAGTCCAATAACCTAAAGATCAATATAACTGAATAGCTGTTTCCCTCTTTAAGTCATTGAGTTCATGGCATTAGTTCTACATAATTATCTGCATTCTCCCTTATTCTGTCCCACATAATTCATTCTAATTCATTCATTGCTAATTCATTGCAAAATGTGTATCTTTATCCTAAAGCGTACAAATTAAGAAAAGTATGTGCTGTGTAGTTTCTTTGATGCTCATTTATAGCCAGTGGCGATGATCTACTGGGTATAAAAGTTGCTAATGCAGGAAAAAGTGCACAGTCTTAATGTAACTGTAAGACATTTCATCACAACTACAAAATGAAAGGGAAAGTAATGTAACATTTAATTAACTCTGATGAGATATAAGGTAAACTCATCTAATAAAACTAGGGATATAAATGGGCTGCAAAAAAGCCAGATGCCCACTTGATGGCAGCAAAAAGAGATCTAAGTGAGATATCTGTACCTGGAATGAATTCCAGGCCTTCAACATTGAATACTTGGGTAAGTGGCGACACCTAATGGTTTATCTTGGTAATTTTTTATTCCTAATTATATTTTCTAAGCATATTGATTTAAAATATTTTTATAAGGTATTATACTTCATTTATTTTATTTATTTGTATCTCACCTTTACTGTACAATTTTTATCTAGCTCTTTCAATATATATTTCAAGATGTAGATGCATATATACACAAATGCATTAGGATTTCTATTTCAGGTAGTCCATGATTTATAACAGTTTGTTTAGGGACCATTCGAAGTTACAATAGTCCTGAAAAAAGTGACATGATCATTTTTCACACTTATGTCCATTGAGGCAACCCCATAGTTACATGATCAAAATTCAGATGCTTGACCACTGACTCATCATTACGACAGTTGCAGTGTGCTGAGACCATGTGATCACCTTTTACGACTTTCTGACAAAGAAAGTGAATGGGGAAGCCAGATTCACTTAACAACCGAATTACTAACTTAGCAACTGTAATGATTCAATTAACAGATGTGGCAAAAAGGTCATAAAATGGAGCAAAACTCACTTAACAAATATCTTAACAACAGAAACTTTGAGCTCAGTTGTGGTTATAAGTTGAGGATTATCTACACTACTTCTAAGAAGTCAAAGTGCAAATTATAAATAGTGCAAATAGGGGAAATTTGAACAGTGAGCTACAGGAAACACCATTGGCTGTCTTCACTGCACCCTCTTATCCATCTACTAAAATTCCAAGATCAAGTTGTCATCCCAAAACTTCTGAGAGGCCTGCAACCAGAGAAAGATTGCTATGGCCAATATATTTGCATGTTCACAGTCATACGTTCAGTCCCTGTTATTGCTGATTATAAATGGTTCAGGCAGAATGTGTTAAGATCTGAGTCATACACAGATATATATTTTTTCATTACAGTCACTGGATTATCAGATTTTGCTCCATTTCGGTATCTTAAATGAGTAATATATTTGGAACTCAGCACTTTCCAGCCAAATCATCAACTAGAGCTGTGTTTTTCTTAAACTTCAAGGCAGATCTAGGTGGAGCAACAGTTCAACTTTTCCACATACAAAGGGCTTGGTGTATCCTATTTTTGAATACTTTTTTCTGTGCAAATATTTTTCCCCCATAAGATTGCTTTGTCCTAGTGGAGACTCTTGTTTAAGAATGAAGATGGTGCTCCCACACCTTCAGATGTTTACGTGTCTGTTTACAGAAAGTACATAGAGTACACCTAAAATTTTCTGAAGGAATCACTGTTCTGTAATACTCTTCAGTAATACTCTGAAGTCAGAGACAATAGGGAGCTTCCCTGGGAGCACCTGATGCTGCTGCTTTTTCTGAGGAAGCAAAGTGACAATACAATTACATCCAACGAGGAATTATAACATTATCTACTCTATGAATCTGAATTGTACACAATCAGAACAGAACTGAGCTATAGCAGATATCCTCCAGATATAGATGTGTGTGTGTGTATGTACACAAACACACACACACACACACAAAATTTAAATGGTCATTGGGGTGCAAACACTCCGTTTTGAAGAATCTAGAGAATTAATTTTAGAACTCTTCCAGAATCAGAGGATTAACCATTTGAACCAAAAAAATTAATCTGATTTCCTTGGTTCTACATAAGTAAATCCAACAGTTACTGTTGGAAAACTATGATTTATAACTTGGTTTTATGGCCTGTTTAAGGCAATATACACCACGGCGTGAAATGATTTCTTCATTTTAGCTTTGTGCAGACTATGATTCCAAGCATATGGTTTTTAAACAATACCAAATTATTTTCATTTTATGCGAACCTAACTTTGACAATTTTACAACTACAGTTAAACAAACCATTAATATAATGCATGAATTCAGCAAATATGGAAACCCGTGGAAAAAAACTTAGTCTTTGCCTATCTGGCCCTTTCTTTGCTGTATTAATTGAAGGTTGAACATATGAAAAGATAACCTCCTAGTACATTGTGTTTGTTCATTCTACTTCCCTCACTGCTTGCTGCTTTCAGTCTTATTTGCAATCATTATGTTCCAACTTTTCCTGTAGTAGTTTCACTGCGGGGGAGGTGGTAGCGGTGATTGTGGCCATCTCTTTTGAGTGAGAACTAAAGTGTGCGCAGGGAGGGAAGCTTGCATCAGGTTGAACAGCTCACATGATCCTAAGGCAGGCAGCCCATGACCAGCCATAGGAGTTTCAGTTCCCAGTCCCAGACAGAAATATCTCCAGTGAGAGGTATTTATTAGACCATGACACAATATTTTTAGTCATGATGAGGTCTAAGCAGCAACAACAACAAAAATGACTGAGAAGCACTGCATTTGCTTTGTGACTGCTTGGATTGTGACTGCTTGGTGCCAAGCAGGTGCCAGGACAAGACCTGTGACTTAAAAGGCAGAAGGATCATAAGTGAAGCTGATGCTTTTTGAGATATAGCTACAGAATAACAATAGCGATGGAGGTTTTATGGGCGGGAGGGGGGGGAAGACTTCTGTGCAAGGACATCTTTTTTTTTAAGGAACACACAGCTCTTTCCCCAGAAGGAAAGAAAGAGGATGATTTACAGATAGTTCTTGTCATATGGCCTCTATTGAGATCAGGGTTTCCATGGTTAAGCCAGGCAGTTGTTAAATGAGTCATGTCTATTTTTCCAATCTGTCCACCCCCCCCTCACAATTGTTAAGCAAATCACTAAAGCTGTTAAGTGAATCATGCATTCATTAAGTGAATCTGGCTTCCTCATTGACTTTGCTTCTCAGAAGTCAGTTGGGAAGGTCACAAATGGCGATCACATGTAACCCTTTTAAATTCATGCTGGCTACCAAGCACCTGAATTTTGGTCACGTGACTATGCAAATTTTGCATCTGTTGTAAATGAGAGGACCAGTTGCAAGCGTCCTTTGCATGTCACTTTGCCAGGGACAACCTTATAAACAGGGGCAGCTGCAATATCAGTGGTAGGATTCAGCCAGTTCGCCCCTATTCGGGAGAACTGGTTGTTAACTTTCTAAGCAGTTCGCAGAACCAGTTGTTGGAATAAATTTTATTTTGTTTTTTTTCCACTTTACAGGGCTAATCCTGTAAGGAAGGCAGGAAGGAAACATTCTGGTGTTGTTCCTAGCCTAATCATTATTGCCCCGCTTACAGAAACTGCCTCTTTGGTTAACCCTTATTACATTGTAACAGCTAAGGCAAAGTGCCCATCAATGTGAATGAGTTGGCCATGCCCACCCAGTCACATGACCCACCGAGCCACGCTTACCCAGCTTACCTTCTCATTAGGGCAGAGAACAGGTTATTAAATTATTTGAATCCTACCACTGGGAAGCACAGATGACATCAAGCTGCGGGCAATAGCCAACACTTTAGAAGTTAGGCTCAAAAGCTAAAACAATCTTGACAGACTTGAGCACGGGTATAAAATAAGTGGTATTCAACAGCAGTCAATGTGAGAGGGATCTAGTGGACAATTCTTCAGTATGAGCCAGCAGTGTGCTGCAGCCAAAAAAGCCAACACAGTCCTAGGGTTCATCAACAGAGGAATAGTATCAATGTCACGTGAAATGTCAATAGTGATTTATATGCACTGGTAAGATCACACTTGGAATACTTCATCCAGTTTTGATCACCATGATACAAAAAAGATGTTGACACTCTAGAAAGAGCGCAAAGAAGAACAATAAGGATGGTAGGTATACCATGCAACAAATGTCTAGTCTAACAAAGAGAAGGACTAGGGGTGACATGATAGCAGTTTTCCAATATTTGAGGGACTGTCACAGAGAGGAGGGGATCAATCTAGTCCCTTTTGGAACAATGGGTTCAACACTGTCCAGTATAGGGAAAAAATGGAGGAGCCAAGGAAAAGTATCAGAATGTGTGTGGATGCATTACTGCATTGGACACAGGAACTGAAGGCTTGAATGTATTTAAGAGGAAAAGACAAACCTGACCACGAATACAAATGAAATATGAGGACTTCAGAGTTGGAAGAAACTGAAAGGAGTCATTTCAGAGTCACTTCAGTCCCACAGAGAATAACATTCTGACTTATAGCCACATTGTAGCCTCCAATGAATGGTCTCGTGCAGCCTTTTTCCTCCTACCTGCTCCTGGGCTCAAAATCTCAGCAGAGTATCCAACAGCACAGGAACCAGGGGAAGCTAGGAGAAATGAAGTGCAACTTGTAACATTTAAGCTGATGGTAAGGCATAAAACAATTCATCAATCCCACCTCTGGGACCCATTGCACCAGTCCTTCTTTATCAGTCCTACTTCCACTTTACTATGTCAGATGCCCAAGAAGCACCATTCATCCTATTGGAGATCTTCCTTGCATTTCAAGTACTTGGATGACAATCAAGTGCTATATCAGAGCCCTCCTATCTGCCAGCCTGCTAAAGCCAGCTGACCTATGAATAAAGATGTAAGTCATGGGGAAAAGCTGTGGTCCTTAAAACATTTGGGATGGGAGAGAGGATGAACCCCAAGCACTTTAGTCCAGTGCTAAAGTGCTGGGCTAATAACCAGAAGTCTGTGAGTTCTAATCATGAAAGGCCCCTGGGTGATGGGTTTAGGCCAGTCCTTCTTTCTCAAACTAATCCATTCTTGGGGTTGTTATTGGAAAAATAGGACTATTAGATATGTATGCTGCCTTAAGTTTACAAAAAAGCAAGGACAAGATAAAAGTCAAATAAATAAACTTAGAGGGGTGAGAGGGTAAGAAAGACATTTGAGCCAACAGTAACTCTAGCCACATGCAAATGAAGTCTTTCTTGAGGAATCCCTCACCTGTTGTCTTACAATGTCCTATTTCATACAATATTAAATTAAATTATTATTTTATTTGGACTTTGAATACTGTGCAAAGACAGAACACGTTCGATGTTTTAAATGGCATTTATTTACCATGTCCAATGGATCCAGCTAATCATGATTTATTCAACTATGAATAAAAAAAAAACCATAGGTGTGATTCATCCCATTTTGACTGCAAGGTTCTAAGAAGTCATTTGAAAAAAGTAGGCTAGCAATGATACCCAAGAGCATCTATTGCCATCCTTCTCGCTTTGCTCATTGGGGCCAGGCTTCCCTTGTGGGCAGGATACGGGATGGGTTTGGCAGCTGTGAGAGCGTGGCTGAGGGGAAAGGAAGGCACAGGCAAACAGTCTGCAGCAGCTACCACATGTGGCCTCTCAACCTGTTGCAAGTACATTGGTGAGGGAATATGGGAGGAGAGGAGAGTGGTACTTCCTGAGTGCAGAGCCAGTACCTTACTTAGCCCTCTCTGGGTAGATTGCAGCCCATCTGGCTTATCCTCTAGGGAAACTGCAGGGGAATGGTGTGGTAGGGAGAGCATGCTCGCTCTCTGCACCTGATCCTGTGGTCCTGAGGCAAAAGCATTCATGCATATTCGGCCAATGATGGCAGCAGTTAGAGCCAAGAACCTGATCTTTGCTTATCTGTCTATAGGATTCAACCCAAGAAAGTATTCGTTTCAACTGGAAATTTCAGCATGTTATTAAATCTTTTCCACTGAAATTGGAAGTGGTTAAAATCAGCAGGGATTGTCCCCTGCACACCCCTTTTTTTTCTTTTTTCTTCTTCTTTCACACAACTTTTCTCCTGCGCTCCCTACATTTTTGAACAAAGGAAAGTTTTATTCAAATCTGCAGAAACCACAGAGTCAGGGGTGGCTGCATCTTTTGGGGTCTTTGATGGGAACACATGTGAACTGTGGATCCGGCAGGTGCTCTTCCTGTTGCTGCGGCAGCGGAGGAGGCGGCAGCTGGCTGCAAAGCTGGCAGCTCCCTGGCTTCTGGTTCTCTATTTTTTTTTCAAGTGAGATTCAGCAAGCAATCTGTAAGAGGGGGGACGGGGAGAACCTCTGTTGTGCAAATCCAATGAAGGTAAAAATGGATTCTGCAGAAGAGTTCAGTTACAGAAATCATGAAAAGTCTGCCCAGCATAATTAGAGAATATTATTAATTACTGTTACTGCAGTAAACATTCAGTTCATGGGAAACAAGCAATAGGCTTGTTTTCTTTTTTACACATCTTTTATGACAGAAAGAGAGAAAAAATAAAGAGAAAGAGAGAGAGAGAGATGCTTAATTCTATTTTGCACCAAAGAAGTCATTTGGGATGGGTTCAAGTCCTTGGGAAGGACTTGATCAGTGAATAAAAATCAGTGAATAAAAATCCAGGCTAAACATCTGGCTGACTGAGTGACCAATCATCATCATACTAATATAACCCATGGATAGATTGGATGGAGATGATGGGAACTGTGCTTTGAAATACTGTACATCTAAGAAATTCCAGGCTGCGAAAGCTGATGTCTGCAATGGATAATGGCAGATAGGTAACTTTCAATTCAATAATAAAAATATCATCTCCCTACCATCATAGTATCTCCCCACCTTGACATAAAAACTGCATTCACAATCTTAATACATTTTAAAGATTATTTGATAATTTTGATATAAAAATAGAAATATTCAAACATATGCAGCTTGGACATCCAAACTCATTTTAATCATAGCATCATCACAACCGGAATAAAAAGGAGTTTGTTTCTACTGCCTCCATGATAAACATTTTTATTGGGAAATAATATATATATATATATTGTTTTAGAAGAGGACAATTTCAAGTAAATAATAATAATGAACATTTGTATCCACAAATATGCCCAGCTGTCTACAGAATGTTTTTACAAATAAGAGAATGCTGTGAGGATCACATTGGAAATGGTTGGCCTTTTTCAGTTGTCTGTTACACCCTGTTCAATCATAAAGTGTGAATATTGGGTTGTCAGATTTTCCTCACAACAACAATTCTGTGAGCTGAGTTGAGCTGAGAGAGAGTAACTGACCAAAGTCACCCATCTGGCTTTCATGCCTAAGGTGGGACTTAAACTCAGTCTTTTGGTTTCTAGTATGGTGTCTTAAATACTAGACCAAGGTATTTTCCCATCCCAATTAAACACGATGGCAAGTTTGCCTAATCTAGTATTCTTTGCTTGGTTGGGGTTGAACATTTCTGTTCAAAATTCTTCAATTCCTTAATGAATTTAAATCTTGAATCTTAAGAAACACAAAGTATAGTCAGATCAGGGACTCTTAAAAAACAGGGCAGAAAGAGTATTGATGTCTTTGAACTTTGGTGTTGGAAATTCTATGGATAGCCAAGAAAACAACAAAGGAATCACAGAATAAAGGCATGTTTTGGATACTGCGACCAATTCGCTCTCACAGGGAGGGACTCCTCCGGGTGCCGTCCACCAAGCAATGCCAACGGGCGGCGCCCAGGAGTAGGGCCTTCTCTGTGATGGGCCCAACCCTCTGGAATGACCTCCCCCCCGATATTAGAACCACCACTGATCTCCGCTCCTTCCGTAAGAAACTCAAGACCCACCTGTTCCAATTAGCCGGCCTGGCCCATTTATAGTCCTATTCCTTATCCTCCTGGCAGTTATTTTTAATTTTGGGGTAGATTTTAATGTGTTTCTAATTTTATTATTGCTGTACAGTCTATATATTGCCTCCTATAAGTATATGTATATGTATATGTATATGTATGTTCATGATGTTTTTACTCTGACTGTACACCGCCCCGAGTCCCTTCGGGGAGAGGGAGCGGTTTATAAATCTAAATAAAGTAAAGTAAAGTAAAGTAACATTATGCAAGATATAATCCCCCCTTGAGAAGTCCATAATTCTAGAAATAGTGGAAAGAAAGAAGAAATGGTGAAGGGCCAGACTGGTGACAGATCACCCTGGAGAAGATCTACCTATATTGCATCTAAGAGTGGACATTGTGATAATGTGATGGCACTATACAAATCATTTTTCCCCAACCAAGCAAAGAATACTAGATTAGGCAAACTTGCCATCGTGTTTAATTGGGATGGGAAAATACCTTGGTCTAGTATTTAAGACACCATACTAGAAACCAAAAGACTGAGTTTAAGTCCCACCTTAGGCATGAAAGCCAGATGGGTGACTTTGGTCAGTTACTCTCTCTCAGCTCAACTCAGCTCACAGAATTGTTGTTGTGAGGAAAATCTGACAACCCAATATTCACACTTTATGATTGAACAGGGTGTAACAGACAACTGAAAAAGGCCAACCATTTCCAATGTGATCCTCACAGCATTCTCTTATTTGTAAAAACATTCTGTAGACAGCTGGGCATATTTGTGGATACAAATGTTCATTATTATTATTTACTTGAAATTGTCCTCTTCTAAAACAATATATATATATATATTATTTCCCAATAAAAATGTTTATCATGGAGGCAGTAGAAACAAACTCCTTTTTATTCCGGTTGTGATGATGCTATGATTAAAATGAGTTTGGATGTCCAAGCTGCATATGTTTGAATATTTCTATTTTTATATCAAAATTATCAAATAATCTTTAAAATGTATTAAGATTGTGAATGCAGTTTTTATGTCAAGGTGGGGAGATACTATGATGGTAGGGAGATGATATTTTTATTATTGAATTGAAAGTTACCTATCTGCCATTATCCATTGCAGACATCAGCTTTCGCAGCCTGGAATTTCTTAGATGTACAGTATTTCAAAGCACAGTTCCCATCATCTCCATCCAATCTATCCATGGGTTATATTAGTATGATGATGATTGGTCACTCAGTCAGCCAGATGTTTAGCCTGGATTTTTATTCACTGATTTTTATTCACTGATCAAGTCCTTCCCAAGGACCTGCAATAGACAAGGACAGACAGATGCTGTTTAATGGTGTGAAAGATCTTGTTGCAGGTAAGAACTTGTTTCAATTATTATTATGGTTGATCAATCAGCCAGATGTTTACACTGGATTGACATTAACTTTCAAAATATTATAAAACACAAATTGACCAATTGAAGGTATTATCATGGGAACAAGAAGAAGAAAGACGTCCCTATGGCCTGTCTGCATCATAATTGTATGCCAATATGGAGAGGGTCTTGGCGATCTCTCAATATATAAAGCATGGAATTTCTCCAGACTTTAGAAACATAGACCTTCCAGTTAAACTTTCATTTCATTTGTTGTTCAAGTAAGACTTATTGATACTTCAACTGCTATAGGAAGACAAAAAAAAAAGTGACACCAAATCATTGAATCATTTCTCCTCCTCACTCACACCTCCCAATAATAGGAAAATGTTTTCTAAGGGTTGTGAAAACCTCTTGAAAGAATTTTAGAAGATAAAAATCAATCTTAAAGTTCTCACCTTTCAGTGGTTGTTCGCTAATTTGAGGTGGAAAAATATATGTGGGTGTTGGGAGCCTTGTTTGGGTCAAGGCTTATGAGAGGGGAGGGGGGGAAAGAATGTAAATTCTCGTGGATAACGTGGTAACATGGAAGAAACATAGTGCCACAAACAGTGGTGGGTTTCCAGTGGTGGTTTTTTTTTACTACTGGTTCACTCGTGTGCATGTTATGCTTCTGGGCAAGAGCAGAAGATTCTGGGTGGGTGGGCAGAGCCTCCTGCTACCGCTACTATTGGTTTACCCGGTGTGGGCCAAACCAGGAGCAACCCTCCTCTGGCCACAAAGTTTTGCTAACTAAGATCTCTCCACAAGTGTCAAACAGAATCTTTCAGAAGCCTTTCAATGAAGTCAGTTGTCACTGTTAGAGCTGCCAAGTATCTGGTGGAAAAAACAAAAACAATCCTTGCCCAACAATTTAAAAGAACCCATTTTTTGGTTTCTTTTTCCCCTCTTTCTTTTTTTATTGGCTTATAATATGTAGTAGAAAAATACAAAAGAAAATAATAGGAAGATAAGGGAGAAAAAAAGGGAAGGGAAAAGTGAAAGCCAAAGGGAAAAAAGAAAAAAAAAAGGCATTGATGTCCGACTTCCTTTGGTGCAATAGAATAAGATAATAACATCAAACTTGAAGTTTTTACTTTTTCATAATAATTTAAACTAGCCAGTTCTACAAGTATTTTTTGTGCATTGCTTCAATCAAATAATATTTCAACTAAGATGATTGTTCTTCCCTAAACTTTATAAATACAGATTAACAGAGTTGCAAGGGACCTTGCAGATCATCTGGCTCAATCCCCCACCCAGCAGACCATACACCATTTTTGACAGGTGACAGACCAGTCTGTTCTTGAAATTTTCAAGTGATGAAGCTCCCACAACTTCTGAAGGCAAGCTGTTCCATGGGTTGATTGTTCTCACTGTCAGAAAATTCCTAGGTTGAATCTCTCTTTGGTCAGTTTCCATCCATTATTCCTTGTCTGGCCTTCAGGTGCTTTGGAAAATAGCTTGACCCCTTCCTCTCTGTGGCAGCCCCTCAAATATTGGAACACTGCTATCATGTCTCTCCTGCTCCTTCTCTTCACTAGACTAGACATGGCCAGTTCCTGTAACTGTTCTTCATATGCTTTAGTCTCCAGTCCCCTAATCATCCTTGTTGCTCTTCTCTGCACTTTTTCTAGAGTCACAACATCTTTTTTATAGTGTGGTGACCAAAACTGGATGCAATTTGTAGATGTGGTGTTACTAAGACTTTATAGAATGGTATTAATACCTCCCTTGATTTTGATTGCATCCCTCTGTTAATGTAACATTGAATTGCATTGGCTTTTTTGGCTGCCTTTTGACCTGTATTTAATTGGTTGTCCACTAAGACTCTAAGATCCCTTTCACTGCTATTAAGCCTGGTTTCACCCAATCTATAGGTGTACTTTTGTTTTTTCCTGCCTAAGTGTAAGACTTTACTTTACATTGAATTTCATTTTGTTAAATAGGGTCCAGTGTTCAAGTCTGTCAAGATCCATCTGGATCTTGAGCCTATCATCTAGGGTATTGGCTATTCCTGCCAGTTTAGTATCATCTGCAAATTTGGTAAGTTCCCCTTCTATTCCCTCATCTAGGTCATTTATGAAGATATTGAAGAGTACTGGGCCTAGGACAGAACGTTGTGGTACCCCACTGCTTACTTCCCTTCATGTAGATGTAGTACCATTAACGACTACATCATTCAGTATGGTTTGTCAGCCAGTTACAAATCCATCTAATGGTGTTGCTATCTATCCCACTTTTTTCTAGATTACCAAGAAGTAGTTTGTGGTCTTTTTTGTTGAATGCCTTGCTGAAGTCTAAGTATATTATGTGAAAAGCATTTCTCTGGTCTACTAATTTTGTCACTATATTGAAGAATGAAATAAGATTGGTTTGGCATGATCTGTTTTTAACAAACCCATGTTGACTTCTAGCTATTACTTTACTCATTTCTAGATGTTGGCAGATCTGTTTTTATATTCTTTTTCCAGTATCTTCCCAGGTATTGATGATAGGCTGATTGGTCTGTAGTTTCCTGGTCTATTTTCCCCCCTTTTTTTGAAGATGGAAGCCACATCAGCTCTTATCTTATCCACTAGGCTGCAAAGATTGTAGCATCTAGAATTCCTAACCAATCAGGGATATCCCACAGAAGAAAAGGTGAATAGTGTCATATACCGTATTTTTGGAGTATAAGACGCCCCCTTTTCCCTTAAAAAAGAGGCTGAAATTCTGGGTGTGTCTTATACACTGAATACAGCATTTTTGGCCTCCTGAAACCACACACCCTTTGCAAAAATGGCCGTGCATAGCCTTTAGGAGGCTTCCAGAGTGCTCCTGGGGGCTGGGGAGGGCAAAAATGAGCGAAAAACAGGCCATTTTTTGCCCCCCAGCTCCCAGGAGCACTCTACAAGCCTCCTAAATGCTATGCATGCCCTTTTTCTGGACAAAAAACAGGCCCGTTTTCACGAAAAAAACCGGCTGTTTTTGGGAGGTCTGCAGAGTGCAAAAACTTTTTTTTTATTATTTGCCTCTTCAAAATCTTGGTGTGCCTTTTATTCTGTTGCATCTTATACTCCAAAAAAATACGGTACATCACTATATCTAACCTGTATTTGTCCATCTTGATAGGAGAATATATTTCATTTTTTATTTTTGTAGTTTAAAGTTCTTTATTATACATGTTTTATACATGCCACTCACACTTTTGTCTTTCTCTCTGCTTTCTAAACCATTCCTTTTTTCTGGCTGCTGTTTCTCCAAGATTTGAAGTGCTATTTCTGCATTCTCTCCCCTCCTTTTAATCACACACTGATCAACTAAGTTTTCTAATATTAGCAAATATCACAGTTCCAAAGATTAAACAGTCTGACAAACATAGAGGGAACTTCATCTAAAAATTACAAACACCAACCACACAATCTTGAGGGTCTTCTTAAAAAGTCTACTGCTTCTAGTTATCCCTTGCTGTAAAATTTCCAACTTTTTTCCTCTGAGTTACTTGTTGCTTCCCCAAGCAGGAGCATCATTCTTCTGAGATGTAGCAGCAAACACAAGAGAGACAACCGCTTCACTGCACTCCAATTAAGCTGGAACCATGCTTGGATACTTGACATTTCTAATAATATAATAATAATAATAATAAATTTGAATTTATTAGCCGCTCCCTTTCCAGGCAGGACTCGGGGCGGCGTACAATGGGCATATAGGACATAGAAACATGTGTACAAACACATAAACACATAAACATACAAAAATACAAAGACACACATGCACGGAGGAGGTAACCAATTACAACCTTTAGACAGTTAAAATCCCCATTAAAATACCCCAATTGTAAAAGACCCAATGTACAAATTAAAATTTAAAATTTAAAAAGACAGTCAGGAGGAGTGAGAAAAATTACGGTTGAGCCAGGCCAGATAATTGAAAGAGGTGGGTCTTCAGCTGTACACGGAAGGAGCGGAGGTCGGAAGTAATCCTGATGTCACGGGGGAGGTCATTCCACAGGGCTGGGCCCATCACAGAGAAGGCTCTGCTCCTGGGTGTCGCCCCCCGACACTGTTTGGCGGACGGCACCCGGAGAAGTCCCTCTCTGTGTGAGCGAATTGGTCGCAGGGATGTGTGGGGCAGGATGCGATCCTGCATGTAACTAGGCCCTGTGCCATGAAGCGCTTTAAAGATCATAATCAAAACCTTGAAACGCACTCGGTAGACCACAGGAAGCCAGTGCAGCTCGCGCAGGAGAGGTGTTACAGGGGAGTATCTAGTCCTCCCCATAATCACCCGCACGGCCGCGTTCTGGACCAACTGCAGTCTCCGAGTGCATCTCAAGGGAAGCCCCATGTAGAGAGCATTGCAGTAGTCCAGGCGAGACGTCACTAGCGCATGGGTGACTGTGCGTAGGGCATCCCGGTCCAATAAGGGGCGCAATTGGCGCATCAGGCGGACCTGATGGAACGCCCCCCTTGCCACGGCTGTTACATGGTCATCCATGGACAGCCGGGCATCTAGGAGGACGCCCAAATTGCGCACCTGTTCCATGGGGGCTAGTTGCACGCCCCCGATGGCCAGAGATGGAAGCACCTGGTTGAACCGGGAGGCCGGAAGCCACAGCCACTCCGTCTTGGAAGGGTTGAGTTTTAGTCGGTTGCCATCCATCCAGACCCGTACGGCCTCCAAACACCGGGACATCATTTCGACGGCCTCATTGGGGTGGTTCGGGGTGGAAATGTATAGCTGAGTATCATCAGCATACAGATGGTATCCCACCCCAAAACCACGGATGATCTCGCCCAGCGGTTTCATGTATGTGTTGAACAGGAGAGGCGAGAGCACCGATCCCTGTGGCACTCCACATGTGAGTGGCCTCTGGGTCGATCTCTGTTCCCCTGCCAACACACGTTGCGTCCGGTCAGAGAGGTAGGAGCCAAACCACCGTAAAACGGTGCCCCTGACTCCCAGCCCCTCTAGCCGGTGCAACAGGATACCATGGTCGATGGTATCGAACGCCGCCGAGAGATCTAATAGGACCAGGATAGAGGAACAACCCCTATCTCTGGCCCTCCAGAGATCATCAACCAATGCGACCAAGGCCGTCTCGGTGCTGTGCCCGGGACGGAATCCGGACTGGCGCGGGTCTAGATAATCATTTTCCTCCAAACTCTGCTATCTTGGATGTTAATTAATTCAATGCTCTGAAGGATAGCACATTTTTACATGTTAGCTGAAATTTATCTTTAGTAAAATGCTTCATTGTTTTGATGAGACTTCAGCATACTGCCAACAGAGCCAATGATTTGAATGGAATTTAGTGGACTATAGTCCAATCATATGGAAGACATCAGACTCGAACTAGGTTTAAAATATTTCATTTCAATAGGGTTTGGAAAGTATACGTGATAATTCTCAGCAGCATGCCTATTTCAGCCTTTGGAATTTTCAAGGCCCACAAATGACAATGTGTAATATTTTCTCACAAGTAGGGAAGTGGCCTAGATCAGGGGTCCTAAATCCCCAGGCCGCGGACCACTATTGACCTTGAGCTGTTGGAACTGGGCCGTGGAGGTAGAAGGTAGATGAACACTTGTGCATCACCATTTGCATGAGCAGTGGGCACATGGACACACTCTCATGCAAATGGGGCTGGGCATATGTGTGTGCTTGCCCGCCGCTTGTATGGAACCAACCCCTCACCCGCCATTAGTCCACAAAACTGGAAAGGTTGGGGAACTCTGGCCTAGGTTCCTATTAAAATGTTTAAAGCATTAATATGTCACTGTCATAAGACTAGAAATTGAGTTTTTTTTAAAAAAATGGTTTGACAATAAATTCAAGACAGACTTAATCCAATCGTTTAACTTTGTATTTTCCATACCACAAGTTATACAATAGTCATTCATTTAGAGGAATTCCAGCTTTGATCAGTTTGTCTCCAATAAACACCTTCTTAATGTGCTAACCAGAATCCTCTCAAGAGAGGTTACAGTATCTATGGAAGCTTAGTGTATCAGAACCAGTGGTGGGATTCAGCCAGTTCGCCCCTATTCGGGAGAACTGGTTGTTAACTTTCTAAGCAGTTCGGAGAACCAGTTGTTGGAAGAAATCTTATTTTGTTTTTTTCCACTTTACAGGGCTAATCCTGTAAGGAAGGCAGGAAGGAAACCTTCTGGTGTTGTTTCTAGCCTAATCTTTATTGCCCCGCTTGCAGAAAATGCCTCTCTGGTTAACCCTTATTACATTGTAACAACTAAAGTGAAGCACCCATCGATTTGAGTGATGTTGAGTTGGCCACGCCCACACAGTCACATGACCATTAAGCCCTGCCTACCCAGCTGGTCATTAGGGCAGAGAACCAGTTGTTAAATTATTTGAATCCCACCACTGATCAGAACTTTGTTGCAAGAGGACAATCCATATATAAAAGAAGCACATTCACTCAAATGAGGCATTGTTCTTGTCCCTTGCAGAGACATATTATTTCTACCCTTTCTTCTATGCTAATGTTTCTTAACCTTGGCAATTTTAGGATATGTGAACTTCAACTTCCAGAATTCTGCAGCCAGCAAGATTAAAGTCCATACAGTATATCTTGAAATTGCCAATATTGAGAAACACTGCTCTAAGGAAATCACAAAGGGGTTGTGTTTGTTTAGATAATAAAAAGCAATTGAAGTTGGGGAGAGCCTGGGAACAGCATGTGATGGGGGGAAAATGGGATCCCATCATCCTGCTCATTGACCTCTGAATACCTCCTGAAATTTATTAGAAGCTGAGGGAGTTCAAGAAAGAAAGCAGAGTACTTTTGCTTCAGAAAAATGTCTTACTTTTATGGAAATAGTTAATAGCTAGGAAATAGCACTAAGATTTTTTATTTCCATTTGTGAAATGGAATTTTCTGTAAAATTTAAGACAATACGTGGATCTTTATTTTTAAATTTTTATTTTAGATGTGTTATCCCATCTTTATTATTTTTTGTAAATAATTCAAGGCACCAAATATATTCCTAATGTTCCTTTGTCCTACTACCTTCCCCACAACTACCCTGTGAGGTGAATTGGGCCCAAACAGTTTCATGTCTAAGGCAGGATTAGAATTTACAATTTCTTGGTTTTGAGCCTGCTCTCTTAACCAGTAGACCAAACTAGACCAAATGTTAATCTTTTATTCAATTGTCATGACTGTTTATATAGTTATATTTTTCTATAAAATTGTTTTAAAATCCTCCTTTCTTTAAGTAATGAAAATTTCCATTTCTAGAAAACCAGTGCCATCTTGTGGCTTGCCTGATATTTTATTATCTTTCCCCCTTTTTTTAATTCCTCAGAAAATGGTTGACCTGAGTTGGTCACTTTGTACTAGAATCTCTTCTCCCTGAATATATTTTAAAATTTAAAGTTAATAAGAGATTGACACATTTTATCTGTTTTCTTTTTTTTTTAATAAAGGTTAATTTTGTTCATTCCTTATGAGATTGGTCTATCACTCCCAATAGAAGGGTATTATTATTTCAATTTGTTTTTATCTTTTAATTATCATAAATGACCTAGTTCTGCCATATGCTGGTTATCAAATGAGCAACAGATAAAATGCCCCCTCCGGAAGATAGATGGCGGCAACAGAAATAAAGAAAGCAGAAATTGGGGCTAGAGTTGAAAACCCAAGGACTTCTAGTAGAGGAGATCTGAGGCCTTCGGCTTCCAATTTTGCTAGTTTAAGCAATCCACTAAGACTTGGCTAGCTTCTACTTGAAACAGCACCTTGGACTAAGTTGACCCAACAGAGTTCCTATATTGAGAAATTGTGTGCTTAAGTATAATGAGTCCTATGCCAAGGATAATAAAGACTTGTGAAATTTTCTGAATTTGCTGCTACTTTGTTCCCATATAGTATTTTTCTCATATGCAAGATATCCTTGTGATAGGAAAAAAATATTGCAACGATTGATTACTAGCATAATAAATCTGAAAGTAGTAAATCAGCATTTGTCAAATAAGGATAGCAATTTTTTTTCATGGAAAATGAATGTGATAGTGGAGGATCCCCCCAGACAGAGAATTTGGCCTCCTATTTCCTTTGCAATTAAAATCTTTTATGTATGTTGTCCACATTGCTATTTGTTCCTAAAAGGATTTTGTGGGTGGAGTGAGTGGAGAGCAATTTGACTGTAACAGTATGTGCCTTTTGATCCCACTGTTATTAGGTTTCTCAACTTAGATGCCTTGATTCAAGTATTAACAAGCTGTTTCTACTGGATTACAAAGATGGTTTATAATTTCTAATCTAGACCAAAAATAACAATAAAGTAAAATAATCAGAGCCATGTATATTGAAAATCATATTGTATTAAAATTATATCTATTAATTTACATTGAAAAGACATTAAAACAAGCGATTTACAATATAAACTAAACACAGTAGAGATTTATATTTAAAGTCAAAACTTTCCACCCAATTTTTCTAGGGAAGAGTTCTGAGCAGCCAATAGTTGAAGCAGCAGTGTTTATACACAATATTACCATATATTAGAAATAAGATTTAGCTATTACATGATAATATTAAATCTATTTGGATAATAATAGTAGATTTTTTTTTTGTTTACTAGGTAAGAGAAAGGCTTCTTCTTCCGGAAGTATTAAAATGAAAGGAGACTAAGCAAACTTGAGTAAAAAGTTACTAGCACAGTAATGCAATTTCCCCCCCACTGGCCTGAGTAATATCTCTAGCTGTATAGAAACGTCCGTTTTTTTTTCTTAAGAATTATTTGAAGGAAAAGAAAATCTAGATTTTGAAAGCTGGTGCTGAGTAAAATTTCTTAGCATGTATTGGATTTTCCCCCTATTCACCATTGAAAGATTTTGCTATTCATTATATCTCAATATCCCTTCAAAATTCCCATACTATTTTGCTCAGAAGAAATGTTGACATTTTCATTGAAACATATTTCATTGAAATGTGGTGACATGTCTTCACCCCCACTCCACCCCCCAATCTTCCCTCTTCATCAAATCTGGAGTTTATCTTGAAGGACAGAAAACAACAAAATTGTCTTCTGCTTGGTATGATTTTATAACTAGCAGGCTATTATTGTCCATGTGACGCCGCTTTAGGATTGGAACACTAATATTACAGAGGATAACTTCATTCCTAGAAAAACAACAAATCCTAGCTACCCATCTTGTCTTCAGTACTCAATATTCAACAAAAGCTAAAGGCATTCCCAGCAAATTTGACAAATATCCTTATAACACATGATTTCAAATATCTATTGACTAAATATTAAAGTGCACGTATCAAAGAATGGCATGTATAAGAAATTCTTAAATTCTTCCCCTATAAATCTTTATCCAATGTTCATATAAACATGTACCTTCACTTTTTTCCATAGATGTCCAAAACATGATTATGCAATCCTATAGCACTATCCCTAAGTCTACTTTTAATACTAAAGATGGCAATGAGTTACATGTTCAGCCCTTTGGTTTCATAATGATTTAGATTCTAATTCAGTCACAGGTTTCCACATTTTAAAAATTTCCTTCTTGTTGGCATTCCTTAGGTCTTAATCACATGAGTTCTATATGTTTGCTAAATTGTAATTTCTTCCTGTAAGAAAAAGCCTTTAGTTTTGTCATTATACCTTTCTATATATCATCATTATGTGTTTCCAGAGTGCTGCTGAAAGACATTGTGGAGCGATTTGGGAGGTTTTTTCTTTATTGTAATTCTGAGACAAGATGGTTAGAAATAGAAGGTGATGTCATTTGGATATTTAGTAGAATTCTGAATAAGGCAGTTTGACAGCTTAATAGAAGTCTAGTATGGAAGAAGCCTTTGTTTTCCTTAAAAAGCATGTAGTAAAATAAGGCAGTAAGATTTGCTGGAGTTAGGCAGCGCTATAATACAGTAAACTCTTTGCCACAAGACATGCAAAAGATGTTTAACTAGACAAAAGATGGCTGGGCCAAATATTAATACATTGTTAATAAAATGTTGAAAAGCAAAGAATCACTGAAAAATAAACCAGTTTTTCTAAAAACTTCAAAATTTAAGGAGATCTTTGCTTTAAAAAAGATCTTATTATGCTGCCTGTATTAGAAAGTATAATGTTTAACCTTATTGGTTCCTGATCAAAGAATGCTGAACACGTTAGTTCTTTAAGTGAATTTCGTAAAAATACTCATTCATACATTCATGATCAGATTTGTTTTGCTTTATCTTCTTGAGAAAACTTAATATTTAACTCTACTTCAAAAACTGGCTAATTTTGCAATACAAAGTGTCTCAGAAAAGAATAATTTTGCTCTCATATCAGACCACTCTATGTTCACCCCGAATTATGTGGGAGGAGAACTCATATTTGTCATGGCTTCTGTACCCACACATGTTACATTCAAAAGGGTCACGAAAACCATGACATCCCATATGGATAGTGAACATAACATAATCCAAGAAAAGAACACGACAATGATCACATCGAAAGAATCCAACGGGTTCACCTTCTTTGTTGAAAACTTTCAAGACATCACAGGGACAAATAGTTGATTGCCTTAACATGTCATATGATCTAGGGTTTTCCTTGAAAGTCAGCAGTCCATTCCTGGCCTGCAAAGGAGGAGGAACCATTTGATTTTGAAGGTAGGCATGATTCTGGTTCTCTTCTTGAATGTTATCTGAATCTGTAGAATGTTGACCACTATTGTTTGGAGAAAGGCCTTGCTCAGTAGGTATCTTGTCTCTCGGTTGGATGTCACTCCTTTCCATTCTCAGTGGGTTATTATTGGGCATTTCAGTGTGAGTGAATGTAAGAGGGTATAGGCTGCTGATAACAGGCACCATCTCTGAAGTTGGAGCAGCTGAGGTCTGCACAAGTGAGCGTGCTGGCTCTGCACCAAGATAGCCAATGGCATTGTTGAAGGCTTGCTCTGCCATGCACCCTGGCAGCATAGCCTCTCTCTCCTTTTCATATAAAAAGCCATGGCTGTAATTCACTTCAAAGTTAGGATGTTTTTCACCTACAGAAGAAAATAATACTTGAGGAGTTAGAAAACAAATTTCCCAAAGCGCAATATTTATGATGAACAAAGGAGGTTACACCTTTGATGGGCAGCATTTAATAACCAAACAAACATTTTCTGCATACTTTCTAGCCTTATTCAAGTCCTGGAAAATTATCTTTAAAGTAATGCAGAAAAGGGGGGAAAAAACCAGCAGGTAAAATGGTTCACAATATAGGCCCGGTATTTGAAAAATAAAATCATGGAATCAGGGTGAGTAGTTTTCATCAAAACTGCTGACACAGCCAACTTTTTAACCTGCAGTAGACAATACTTTCATATTAAAACTTTCTAAGCTACTTAATAGAAACTAGAACAAAACCTTGAGATATTTATCACTGGCACAACTATGAGTCAAGGACCTCCAATGTTCGGTGGATAGAAGTGAAACCATACACTCACGTTTCTTTAATAATGTGCTTGAGAGCGCTGACAGCTTATTGCCAATCTCAAGACCCATCTGATAGTTCAAAGGAATTTTAAAAAATCCCCACAACATGACATTTCACTATGACTCATAATACCTATTCTAGAAAACATGAATCAAATAATATTCTTAAGCTAAGTTCTCAAGAGGCATCCTGATTATATGTCAATATGTTTGCCACCCCTCCAAGTTGCTGGGATGTGAACAAAAGTATGCAAATATACCAACTTGCTTGGAATAAGGTGATCATTTATGTGGTAAAACCGAGATTTGGTTGAACTTGTTGAATTTGGCCTACATGTGCCTGAATGTATCAGTCTTACCTTTACCATTAGTAGGAAATGCCCCATATGGCACACAGATACTAAGGCTGGTGCTACAGTCTAACCTGCCCTTATCAAAAATGCATTATGCAAAATCCTTGAATGACCAAAGCCGTATTGGGCAGTGGAGGTCAATTTTTAGGGGGCCATCTGTGATGAACATGGTAAAGGTAGCCCTCAACTTACAACCACAACCGACCCCAAAATTTATGTTGCTAAGTGAGAAATTTGTTAAGTGAGTTTTGCCCCATTTTACAACTGTTCTCACCACATTAGTTAAATGAACTGGCTTCCCCATTGACTTTGCTTGTCAGAAGGTTGAAAAAGGTGATCGCAAGACCTTGGGATGCTGCAACCGTCATAAATGTGAATCAGCTGTGAAGCATACAAATGTAAATCACGTCATGGTGATGCTGCAACAGTCATAAGTGGGCGAAATGGTCATAAGTCACTTATTTTAGTGCTGTTGTAATTTTAAAAAGTCATTCAATGAACTGTTGTAAGTCAAGGACCACCTGTATAAGGAAAGTCCAATTCAGAATTTAAAAAAGTAAATGCTAAGGAATACAAATGAAATAAAAAAAGAAAACATTGTTATTTTTTAATGAAAATAAGATAAATGATATAATATTTTATATGTAATATAAACTAATCTGAGTAGAATTGGTAAATACTTGCAGGGAAATAAAGATATACATTTAATTATGAATAAAAGGGCTGCAAAATGTCTGAACCAGAGTCATTTTGATTGCTATGATTATGTATGAAAACAGGAATTAATAGATTGGTGATGACTGAAAAACTACAGAGGAGTTAGACTTTAGAATGGATGTGATTCAGAGGAAAATATTATTCTCTGAGGTGACATGATTGAACGAGTGAAAAGAAGATAATGAAAGAATACAGAAAAAGTTTGGGTTACTCTTGAAAACTGAAGAATGAATGAAAACAGTGATTAAAATTTGCTTAGAAGAAGTTCTGTTTGTTTCTAATACATAACATCAATTTGTTCATACATACTTATGTGACAAATATTACCCTAAAATCATAATAGATTTAATTATGATTTTATAATGAGAAATTGAGAAAATTAGTGAAAGATACAATAATAATGAATAGCTCCAAATGAGGGGCAAACCAGTTCTCATTAGTTTCATAAATGCTTCTTAAAAAAAAAAAAAGGGGGGGGGGAGAAACATAGGAAAAAAAGAAGTAAAAGATCCTAGAGTTGAAGTAAAAACCTGTGGGAAAAGAAAATACAAATTATGTAAAAGGGAAAAAAAAAGATAGATTAAATTTCCAGGAGAATGAACATATGTTAACAAGGAGGAAAATGTGAATACTGCGTACAACAGAATGAAAAGAATTGTGTTATAGAGGATCGCAGAAATATGAAGACTTACTCTAATGATCACTATGGAAAAAATGTTGGGTGGGATGATGAAGTGAAAAACGTAGTGGATCTGGAAAATGCACGTAACAGAATGTTGCAGAAATGAGGATGAAAGCAAGCAAGCGCTATAGATAAGAGAGAAGGATAGCTGCAAGCTCTTTAGTCAAAGAGAATAAGGAATTGTTAAAATTTAAATGAAAAGGGAAACTCACATTGATGAAGATAAAAATCTTGTGAGTGATCAGAGCTAACCAAGGAATCTTCATCAGAACGAAAGGAATGGGATTAAATATAAAGCCAATGAAATTTGAACTGAAACTAAAATGAGAAAAGCATGTTGGGCTATCTGAAGATATTTTTTATGTAAACTACAGCTATATTTTCAGGAGTAGAACTGAAATGAATGTTTTAAATATTTGTGCATATGAATGAAAAGGAAGTCATAAATACTGGGGGAATATTGAAAAAATGGTAAAAACTGCGGGTGTAGACGATGTAGCAGAAAACACATTAAAAGTATGGATGTGGCTTGTGAAAAAACTATGTGACTTATTTATTACATATGTGATGCCTGCATCTCTAATTAGAAGTAATGGTCATGTCTTTACTGAGAACTATGCAGAGTTCATCTCCATTGAGCTTGATAATGATATTGATCCTGCAGATAATATTGATTTTGATACAATTAATTTTCCAACTGCTTTTGTCGTATGAACAGAATCAACAACATTTGGAATCATATAAATGGGACCATACAAGTTTCCTACTAAGATAAAAATGCACTGAATAAAATAAAAATTTAAAAATCTGAGGTCGATACGATATTGTGACTTTGGGCCAGTCATGCACACTCAGCCCAATTCATCTCACAAGGCTGCTGTAGAGAAAATGGGAGGTGGAAGAAGTATTGTGTATGCTCACCTTCCTGGATTATTTATACAGACAATAAAGGTGAAATTAATATATAAAGAGGTGGCAAATAGAGCACATTTGCCATCTCTTTATACAACCTTTTAATTCAACCAATCAAGAGAAGACGAATGCTGATCGAAGCAATTGGTAAGATATTTTTCACCTTTTTTGGAGAAGAGGCTTATACTGATCAGTATTTAATTTCACTCCCTGACATGGGAAAGAACTGAGTGATGGAGCCACTGGGGTGAAGATGGGACAGATCTAAATCTGGATATAAAATTGAATCATTCAGTATCTCTACAATAACTGGAGATTTTTAGTCACCAGACAAAATCTCAGATTGTCTCCTTTCTCATTGAATCAGGGAAAGTATTGTCTATGATACACTCTTCTTTATGCTTTTCATTGTCAGAGCTCAGTACTAGCAAAACCAACATCGCAGTTGGTTATACTGCAATGGAACTCTGCGCTGGTGAAGAAGATGGTTTGTCCCAAGTGGCACTATCCGTCTCAATGTTTTCTTGGTTTATTTGGAAACTAAGTTTTGTCAGATGACTAGACTGTGCCAATGAGGATTTTAGTTATGGGTTAAAAAGGAGTAAACAGATATACCACTGCACTCAAATAAGACACAGCAGAAATAAGGTGCTAGACCCTGCTTATTTGCCCCAGGAATTGGTGTCATCCTAAAGTTTCAAATATTCCCCATTACTCTCAAGAGAGTAGCATAAAAAGCATAGACACAGTTTTTAAAAAATCACTATCCTAATTTTAAGATAGCCTATTCTGCTGTTTGAAGTTCTTAAATTTATCATTTTTGGCTGCTAATAGAGATTTGTATCATGTAATTCCCAGATTATTCTAGAGTAGACCAAAACTATTTTACTAAATTGCTAATTTACTCACTGGACTATTTTGTGTACATCTTTATATCTAATTCTCTCTTTCTTAAACAAATACTTAGGTAGAAAAATCAACATTTTCTTTTAATAATTTTTTATGTTGTACTTAAAAATGATTAAGTACAGGTTAATAATGTGATTTCGAGGAAAAAGGATGGAGTGAGGGAATTATTTTGATTTTTTAAAAAAGAACACCAATCCGAAGGATAATATTTTAAAACAAGAAAAACAAATGCAAAAAAGGTATCAAAATACCTCTGTATTTTTTCCTTTTTAATATGGTCTGCAAAAAATATTTTGCCAAATTACACCACGGAAAAGAGTTTATTTATTTATTTATTCATAACCCTCATTTGTTATTTTAACAAATAACTTAAGGCAGCAAACATATTCAACACAGCTTCCTCCTCCTATTTTCCTCATTGCAACAACCCTGTGAAATGCATTGGGAGAGAGAGAGAGAGAATCACTGACCCAAAGTTATTTGGCTGGCCTTCATGGTTAAGGCGAGACTCGTCTTGAACTCATAGTCTTTTGCTTTCTACTCTGGTGTCTTTTTTAAATATATATATAAACAAGACGGATTGATGACATCCACAAATATTGTGGGCCCAATTGGTAAAAGAAAGGACTCAGGATTATATTGATTGGAAACATAAGGAAGAGGCTTCATCCTGCAGTGGATAGATAATGGCTAAAATAATGGTGATGATGTTTTATCAACAGGAATAAAATGCAAAACAGAGAAAACAGAAAAAACATTCATCCAACAGTAACAACAACAAAAAATGTGTCCAAAAAAGGAAAGCAATAACCCAAACACCATAAAGGGCTAACATTGAACATACAGAAAAAAATATATCCTAGCTGGATGCTACACACACACACACACAGAGAGAGAGAGAGAGCCCGTATTTTTCAAAATATAAGACACACCTTTTTCCCTCAAAAAAGAGGGTGAAAATCTGGATGTGTCTTATACACTGAATACAGCATTTTTGCCTCCCAAAACCCTGCCTCCTTTGCAAAAATGGCTGTGCATAGCTTTAGGAGGCTTATAGAGTGCTCCTGGGGGCTGGGGAGGGCACAAATGCCCCCAAAATGGGCCGTTTTTTGCTCGTTTTTGCCCCCCCCCCCGGAGCACTCTATAAGACTCCTAAAAGCTATGCATGCCCTTTTTTTTTTTGATAAAAAACCAGCCAAGTTTTGCGAAAAATGGGGCATTTTTGGGACGTCTGCAGAGTGTATATAAGAACAGTCAACAGGTTAACCAGAACATTATTCCAATCTTCAAATCCCTCTGTTAAACATCTGTTATTGTATTGTATCTAATTCACCTCCAGTCTCTTATAAAGCTGTCTAGTCCATTGTCTCTAATCAATTTATTTGTAAACTGCTATCATATTTCCCCTTAATCTTCTCTTTGCAAGCTAAGTATACAGTTTCTTTCTTTATTTTTCATATGCCACTGTTTTTAGATCCATCATCATGTGAGTTGCCTCCTGAAGTCATTTTTGTTTTTCTGAATCTCATTTAATGTCTGATGCCCAGTCCTGGAGCAGAACTCCAAGCTAATAAGTGTGTATTATTTCCCATCACACAGGTGTAATGCTTTTGTTAATGCAATCCAAAATAACATTGGTCCAATTAGCTATTTCATCGTAATTTTTGCTCATTTTCAGCTGGTAATGTACTAAAAACCCTAGATTGTTCTCATAGGCATGGTGGTCAATGATGGATCTATATATTTGATGTTTCCTCTGATGCATCATCTGTTAAGATACAGCTAAATGTTCAAGATTGTAAGCATTATTTCATTTGTGTGTTTTTTCTTCTAAATTTTTTTAGCCAATCACTATTTAATGTCATCAACCAATTTAAAAAGTTTCCAGTCCATCCAATAGGCCATGTATAATAATGTTTAATAGCAGGTGTCCAAGGTCAGAGCTCACTCAGTATGCTCCTTCCAATGAATTTATTAGTATTCTTTGTGTGAGCTTTTCAACTAAATCCTCTGCATTGCAGAACTGCAGAACCTCTAGTTCACATTTACCTATCTTGTGTGCAAGAATGTAATGAGAGGTTTTGCTTTTGCTAAAGACAGTGCTCAATGTCCTATATCATCTAATAATATCAGTTTTCCCTTTATTTTCTACCAAGCTAAGGGATTACTCTGTCATGAAAAAGAGACAGACTGACATTTGTCCTTAACAAACCAATTCTTACTCCTACTAATCACAGTATTTTTTTAACATTCTCGGAGACCTACATCTTTATAATCTCTTCTAGTATCTTACCCAATGCAGATATTAGTTTGTATGTTTTGTATTACTTTACAGTCTGACGTTTTCCAAGAGAATCAGCTGATACATTTAGCAAACTATTGCAGAAAATGGGTGACAGACATACATATGACCAGCTCAAAGAACACCCCCTCCCCCCAAAAAAGATGTAAGTCCCAAAAGATAAAAGTTGCAAAATAGTAGTGCCAAAATGAATATAGCACTCCCACTAAACAACAATTTCTAGGCACCCAAGTGGTCAGGAGAATAATAGATTAAGAGTGGAGTGAAATGACAGTGAAACTGCAGCTTTAACTTCTGAAGATGGAATCAGCAGAATAGTTAAGTTCTTAGAAAAAAATCATGATGATGTGTCAATTCTTACAAAGATTAGAATCAAGCAGGAAATTGTTTTTCCTGTGACATTCTAGGGAAGTAAAGTTGGACGTTAAATTAACAGAATAGTAAAAGTATTGATACTTTTGAACTATGGTATTGGGCAAAATACCTGAGAATACCATGGATAGCCAAGAAGACAAGACAAAACAAAAGAAAAAATACATGCATTGAAAAAATCAAACCAGAGTTCTTATGCAAGGCACAATTTACCAAACTCAAACAATTATACTTTGGATACATTACACAAAGGCCTAGATCTCTGGAGAAGTCTATTGTGCTAGGAAAAGTGAAAAGAAAGAGAAGAAAATGAAAGAGAAGATGAGTACAGGTAGCAAGATGGATTTACTCAATTACAGGAGCAATTGATGCACTCATAGAAGACTTGAAAAATCAGAATAGAGACAGATAGTCTTGAGAAAGCCAAGAAGTTGATATCAACTTGGTGGCACATAATCAACCTATGTGGAAATTTTCAAAGTCTTCTTTGATTTGATGGACAGTTTAGGACTAATTGATATATTGAGACAGAAGAACAGTAATTCAAAGGATCCGTTTCAAGAATGGATCTGATTTGGATTTCAAAGAACAAATGTAGAGTTAGTATCAAACATCTTTTAGAATTATAATCTTGTGGATTTGGTTTATAAGGGAAAGTCAAATTCTTTTAGATGGAGACTGAATGAAATGTCACAGAAAGAAGAGTAGCAAAGGATTGTGAAAAGAAATTAAAACGTTTTTGAAAATAAAGGCACTCATTTAAGTATGATTTGACATGCAGGTAAAACTGTTATTAGAGATTATTTTACACACCACAATACTGTACTTAAAAAGAAGAGCCAAGAGAAAACACAAGCTATTTTGGATAATACAAAGGGGGTGGGGATGGAGACAAATGAAAGACATTTCTAGAGAAGATATGTATTTCTCAACATATTAAATTGCTACAACATCAGTAAGAGAAATGGAAATAAAAATCATTTATTTAAAGCAAAAAATGGTTGAATTTGCAAGTAAAGCAGAAAAATGGCTAGCTTATAAAATATAAAAAGGAGAAGAAAATGGCCTATAGTCACTTGGTTGAGTTAGAAACTGAATGAATGAGTGAATGAATAAGTGAAATGATAAGAGGGAGAAACAGCTATAATGGACAATGCGGCTGTACAAAAAACACTCCATCATTCCAATTTACATAAAGCAGGGGATATTTTACTAAAGAAAACAGATGAATTTCTAAAGAAATAAAATTTATCAGGGATTACAGAGGAGCAGAAATAAATTATGAATGAACCTATAACAATAAGAGAAGTTGCTGAAGATTATTGTTGTTGTTGTTGTTGTTGTTGTTGTTGTTGTTGTTGTTGTTGTTGTTATTTTAAAAAACCAGGGAAGATGCCTGGACCAAATGGATTGCCAGGTTCTTATGTTTTGAGGATGAACATAATGAATTTTATTTAGGAAAGAAAATCCTAGATACTTGGAAAGAGATCAATATAACACTAATAGCTAAATAGGGACAAAATTTGATTTTAACAAGAAACTATAGGCCAGTTTCATAACTGAATAATTTCTACAAGACATTCATAACCATTATAGCCAATAAACCTAAAATATTTTTTTTAAATGTATTTATTAAGACCAATGTTAATTTTTTTTTAAATCTAAAAGACTGTTATAAATGTGCTAGATATTTTGGAATATTTAGAGCAACATAATGCAAAAAAACCTGCACTGATTTTGTAGATGTAGAGAAGGCTTTTGACCATTTGAATTGGGCCTCTTTATTCAAAGAGGTTTTAAATGATGTTTATTTTGGGGAGAACTTTATAACATGAGTAAGACTGATTTATACATCACAGAAAGCACAAATAATTGTTAACAAAGAGCTAACAAAACCATGTTAAATACAAAAAAAAAAACAAGAGAAGGATGCTCTCTGTCTCTCCTCTTATTTATTTAGTTTCCTGAAATACTAAATAGAGATAGAAGAGAAGATGAGAGACTTTAAAAGAGACTTACAAGTTAAGAGCTTTTGTAGATAATTTGATGTTGATTCTGGAAGATCCTTTAAAGAGAACTGAAATATTAATGGACACATCAAAATTAATTGGTGCACTGGTAGGTTTTAATGAGGTAAAATATTTGGGTATCATTATGTCAAATATAATTGTATGTTATTTCAAAATAGTTATGTGAAGACATGGAACAATATTAAAAAGATATGTTAAGATGTGGAAACCAAAATTTGATGAAAGAATCTTTATGATAAAAATAAATGTTTTGCTTCGAATGATGTTGTTATTTCAGACAATACTTACATTGATAACTGATGCCCCATTTAAACCATATCAGGAGAATATGTCTAAATTTGGATGGCAAGGGAAAAAAACACGAGTTAAATATAAACTTTTATAAGATGCAAAAGAAAGAGGATTGAACACACCTGGTCTGGATGAAGAATGGGTGTTGGTCATAGGTGGGCTCCTGCCGGCATTACTACCGGTCCGGTGCCCGAAAATTTTTGCTAGAAGTAAAGATATTAGAAGTTGGACAAGAGAAATATAATATAAAATCAAGAAAAAAGCTTGGGGCGGAGGGATAGAGATTTCAATAGTTTTCTTGTTTGCAATTATTAGAAAATTTTAAAGTAAATAAAAGAGTTTATGAGAGTGAACATTGTAAGAGTGACTTTGAAATAAAATCTAATTGCTAAAATATATATATTTTTTTAAATTAAAACTTGAAATAGAAGAACAGGTGAAAGAATGCATGATAAAGTAGCTTTAATTCTTTTATTATAATATGCAGATGTAGTAATGTAAAATATATGGCTGAAAGGATTGAAATTAACATTATGTTATAATCTTAAAGAGAATTTTTATAAAATGATGTACCATTAGTATATATCACCAGAAAAATTGTCTAGAATGTTTAAAGACAATCCAAATCTATATTGGAAATATGAACAAGAACAGATATTTTACATATTTGGTGGACCTGTAAAGAAGCTAGAAAATTCTGGCTTCAGCTATTTATAGACTAATTCATACGATATTAAACATTAATATACAATTGAGACCATGGGTTTTTCTTTCAGGATTGATGGACAAACGCTTGGAGAAAAAATCATGACACTTTCTTTTGATACATTAGAATTACAGCAAGATTATTGTATGCACATAAATGAAGAGATTTGACACTAAATGTGTCAAAGACTAGATGGAGAAGCTGATGAAAGTGGCTGGGATGAACAAATTCATTTATTTGATCAGAGAAAAGACAATATTTATGTTTATTGCTAACTTGGAAACCCCTTATAGACTTCCTTGCACAAAAAAGAAAAAAATGAACTCGTGATTTATGGTTTTGATGATTAGACAGAATATATTGCAGAAAGAAGAGAGCTACGTTGTAATCATAGAGTAAGAGGTAAATTCATGTTGTACTTATAACTGCTGTGAAGTAAATCAGAAGCTATTTCTTTGTATGGTTCATTTTCAGATTTTTCTGTTTTTCTCTTCCTTTCTTTCACTTTTAGCTTTGTCTTTGATTTCTTCCTTCTTTTCTTTTTCTCACTTTATATTAATTTATATTAGTCTTTATCTTATTTTATAAAAATCTCTAGCATAATTATACTAAGAAGGAAGTTGGCTTCATAATCTTTACAGATATCTAATCTTGTTTTCATACTGACTGTGTATCAAAAGTTTGATGTTTGTAAGTGCCAGCATATGCTGATAGGTACAGGGGAAAAATAGAGAACAGAATTTAAATGATCTTTCTTTCATAGAGTTATTCACCAGATTAGATTTCATTAAATAGATTTTTGACAGTTCTGTTCAATAAGAAGAGTACTAACAATGTCGAGGCCAGTATATGTTCTTCTTTATCTTCTGGGTCTGAACAGTAAGACAATTGTGTTATTAAATTTGCACTTATAATATGAAAGAAAATGACACAATAAAAGAAAAACAATGCAATCAGATGTAAATTAAAATGCATTCAATAAAAAATCAGGAATCATATTGCTTTAGTATTCAGGTGGCAACAGGCCGGCTAGAGAGTACCCAGTACAGGTAGTCCCTGACTTACAACCATAATTGAGCCCATAATTTCTGTTGTTAAGTGAGACATTTGTTAAGTTAGTTTTGTCCCATTTTACAACCTTTCCTGCCTCAGTTGTTAAGTGAATCACTGCAGTTGATAAGTTAGTGAAATGGTTGCTAAGTAAATCTAGCTTCCCCATTGACTTTGCTTGTCAGAAGGTAGCAAATTTAGCATCACATGACCTTGGGACACAGCAATGTTCATAAAAATGAACCATCTGGTATGCTTCTGAATTTTGATCATATGATCATGGGGATGCTACAAACATAACTGTGAAAAATATTCATAAGTCATTTTTTTCAGTGCCATTGTAACTTTAAACAGTCACTAAATGAACTGTTGTAAGTCAAGGATTACCTGTAGTACCTTATAGGCTCTGAACTTGTAGTTTGCCACAGTAAAACACACATTATCACTGGTTTAAAATACAGCATTCCTATACCAATTCCATGCACCTATCATTCTCCAAGAAGTTTAGGGTGGGATGCATTGACTTTATGTATTTTTTTCTCACAATATGAAGTTCATAGCAGATTGAGGATTTTATTTTCTCCTTACCAAGTATTCTACCTCCAAAAGCTGTGATTTATTGACTACTACTGGAGGAAGAGTTATTGATTAAGTATAGAGTATTAATACCAGTAATGTTAAATCAAACTTTGAATTTTCTTAGTTCCCCAAGCACAAGCAAAAATAATCTGCTCCTTCTGCAACCCTAACATTTTGGATTCATCTCCAATATTCACAATGAAGCTTGCACAGCAGAAAATCTGTGTCACTGCAAATCCGCTCTGATCAACAAATTCTTACACAGAACCATTTCTGGAGTTTAATATATGGTACTATCAAACAATTTTGCATGGCTTTTGATGTAAATGACTGAGGGAGGTCTTTGCAGTTAAGGTGAACAATTGTTCCCCCTCCACTTTTGCAAATTCAGAAGAAAAATATTAGGTCAACTTTATTTTTGTTCAATGGCAAAGGAATAATAGCTGTAAGATCTTTAGACAAATCCAAAGTATTGTAGATCTCTTCATACAATTGTGGGGGGTTTAATTTGGGCGCTGGGGAGCAGGGAAGAAAAAGATGTCATATTAGTTTGGGCATGTTTGTACTGTCAGAAAACAATATTTCCTTCTACTCTGAATGGAAATAGAATAATACACAAAATCAGAGGTTAAAGATAGAAAATCTATCTACTTTTAAGGGCTATTGCTTAAAGATTTATATTATAGCATTAAGATCGAACAGTGAAAGACGTATAACTATGATTCAGTGGGTTTTTATTAATCTTCAAAATTTAAATGAAGTTGCTGCCAAAAACTACCTGCCCAAAATGGCCAAGCCTTTAACATTATACTGAAATCCATATTGAGATCATTTAATAGGCCTCCTTTAAGTTGTGTAAAAAGCTGAGAAATCAAGCAACCATCCAATTTTTCCAATTGAGAAATATATTTGATTTGACATGGCCACATAATTAAAAATATATTTTCCCTTATAGTCTGGTTAGTATTAATTATTATTCCATTATTTCATATTTGATAATATAATATACTTAGGAAATACTATAAATCCTAGAAATTAACAGCAAAAAAAATCTTTTTTCTCTTTTTCAATTAATTATTTCAGTTACAATTGAACAAATCATATTTTCATTAAAATTCCACAATATAATTATCAGATGCCTAAAATAAACTGCATTAAAATAAACATAATTTTGAAAAGTCAATATTGACACTGACACTGATATTATTTTATTATAAACAATCATTCTAATTAATAAATTATTTTTAAATAAACAATATATGATAAGAAGATAGGAATTAAAAGGAATATTACATGATTGTATATGCAAGCACCTGAACTTTTCATTCTACGAACAACTGATGTGATCGAGCAATCATAATAGTTATTTTTAAAAATTCATTACTGATTCAATATTCAATTGATCTAATTAGTAAGTAGAAGAAAACAATTCTTAATCAACAAAACAGAATGTCTCTGCATTTACTTTTAACACTGCTTCATCTAGCTCTCCGACGGTGGTAAAGAATGAGATGTTTTACTCTTGTAGCAGTTTACTCTATATTTCAAAAGACGTATTGCTGAGCTTTTGAAAAAATATTTATCAATGAAAAGCAGTAAGCTAAAACCAGTTTTGCTATAAGTATTTATTATAATATCTATTTCATGGAGGAAGAAAGAATGCTTCTTCCCCACCCCCCAATGTTAGATAAAGGAGAGAAAATTATTTGCCCTATAGTATCTGCATATACTTTGGTAACAGGATCTGCTGTTTATACACCTTTTTGTTTTGTGGCTGCCTTGATTGGTTGACAATAATTTGAAATCAGTGACAATTCTCCATCTAATGCTCTCCTGGAGGCTTTGTGGTTTGAAAGAGTCATCTATCATCAGAAACCTCTCCACTGTATATTTCAGGGGCTGGTCTGTATTAAGCCATGAATACGCCTAAATCCATTCATGTCATGGTAAAGAGGGAAGAAGGAAATATGGTAACGGCTTTTCTTTATTTGATATGTTACTGTTGTCTAACAAATGCAAGTTTATATTTGTTCGTAAGAAGAACCATTTCATATTTACATTGCTTTTAATGGCCATACCCAAAAGAGGGTCCATGAAAAAAAAATCCTTACCAATAAATTTCTGTGGCATGGAACGTTTTCGTTTGGCAACGTTGCTTGCTAAGCGGTCCAGGACAAGGGCCCGCTCAGTCCCCATTTCAGTTCTGATGTGCCTTCTCTCTGAACTTTCTAGATTGGGAAAAGCAAACAGAAAAATTAGAATAAAGTCCTTAAAAGCAAGTTTTAAAGGAAGATGTAAATGCCCACAACTGTTCATTTAGCAGATCTGCATGGGATTAACTGTGTGGTTATTTTTTTCTTCTTCTGCCTCTCTCTTATTCTCATACCTCCGTTTCACTAATGTGGTCAGCAGAGCTGGAACAAAATAGAAGACACATCCAAATTTTGCAATTCTCAGATTCACAAAGCCTCACAGAATTAACATCTTGATTATACACTTCCTCTTGTTAATGAACAAGCTTGACCTGGTAGTTTATGAAACACAGAGGAAGACCTTGTCCCGCCCAAATTTCCATCTGATTTTGAGAACGATAACTAGACACCTGCAGAACGGCCCCTGAAGATGTAAAACGCAAGGGCACATGGAGAATATTCAAACCCATGAAATGTTGATCCACTGAGATGAAATCTTACTATCTCCACCCTATGAAACGTTACTTATTATTAATAGTGATAGTAATATTCATGATAGCAGTATATTATCAGTAGGCTATACTGATAGCAAGAAAGAAACTTGCACAACAAAATTTCATGGTGGCTGGGTTTATACCACATGTTAAATTCTATCTACAATGCATTTTTCTCTTAATTTCTATGGAATAGTACAGTCTAGTCATATTTTGTTTTATTATTATAGTTATATTTTGTTTAGAGTACTGTGAAGACAAAACAACAGAATGTTGGGGGTTTCTTGGTTGGGAAATATTCTTATTACATCTTATTACAATTATTTGTCCCACAAAGCAAGGAAGTAGGTTGGTAAATGCAATAATTGCCATAATAAAACTACCCCATTCCTCCATTTTCAGTTTCAGTGAATGTTTCATTGCAGCTACATCCCAATTCCTTTCAGTGCAGAAACGCATGGTAACCTCTCCCAAGGATAACACTAAAACCATTTTTTAAAATCAATTATATATCTTCTTAAAGAAAATGTATAAAATTGAAATCATTAGCATTGGCATAAATGTGTCAATTTGCTTCTGTAAGCGTAAGGGAAGGCTGCAGCCATATATGAGGTTATTTCTATATGCAGATGAAAATGTAAAACAATTGAAATGGTGTTTTTAGTCATTTTTAGTCTTCCTGCATGGAGAATTGGTGTTTCCAGGAATCTGATGGCACTAATAATTTTGACAGTGCAATGGAATGGGGAATTGGCCTGGTATTGTTGGCCTCTCTAAGAAACCCTGGGAAACAGATGGCAGGCTACACTTATGCACATAGATACATACCTTTACTTCATAAGATTTGATGTTTTGCTCCTTTATTAACTTTATAAACAGAACATAATTTTAGCTGAGAGATGTAGTACACTAACATTAGTAAGAATTTCCTAATCTGAATTATAATTTTGAAAAGCAGTTGTCCAAGTATGTTTCCAGTCTCTTGAGAATGGCTTTTTTCCAAACAATTTGTCAAATTCTAGAATTTGCATACAGTTTAGGTGAAATGTTTTAATTTTGATCTTGACTGGATGGACATAATTTTCCCAGTAATTTGATGTTTCAAAGGTGGCTTTCCAAAAATTCTTATTGCTCTTTTTTTTTAAAGCAAAATCTTATATTATAGTCTTTTAATTTATCTAATAGTGGTTTTTTAAAGTTCTAAATAAAAAGATTCCTCTCCCTCCATATTGCAATTTTTTATAAATTAAATAAAATGTCCCCTAAAAGCAAAAATATATCTTGGAGGGGAAAAGGTTAAATAAATTTTCCTAATTTTTTTTTAAATCAGAGTATATTTTTATGAAATGATTTGCAAAAAAAATATGTAAAACAGACAATATCTGTGAGCACCTTGAAAAAATATGGTAAATACATGGGATTTATTAATAATTACTTTTTCCAGATTAACTATATTTTATTTTTCATCAGTAGATTATAGCAAAGCTGCATATGTAATATAGTTTGTAATATATTTCAGCAATGGAGTAGGTAAAATACCTCATGATTAGCAGCTACTTAAGTACAACCATAATAAATGGATATATAGCTCAATTAACAATTATAGCAAATTTGTTTCAAGGTAGATCAAACTGAACTCAGGTAGGAGTGGAGTGTAACGAGGTTTAATCCTGGGTTTCAATGATTTTTGTTAGTCATTTGGTTGAGGAAAGAGGTAATGCTTATCAAATCTGCTGATGATACAACAACTTCTCAAAATATTTGTCAAAAACTTTGAGGAGTTGCAAGATTGGGAGGTTCCTGAGAGAATGCCTTCTCAGCAAAGCCTTATGAGCAGGCTTACCACTTCAATGCAAAATTTTGCTAAGCAAAAAACAAAACAAAAAAAATTATATTTTCAGAGCCTGTATAAAGATTAATATGTTTTGTTTTGTTTGTGGTTTCTCTCCCGCCCCGCCCCCCAATCCATCTGCTCTACATTTGACTTTTTAAGGAAAAATAATTATTTCTTGAGCAGGACTATCGATTTCCACCCTGGAATTATGAATGAGGAAGAGAGGTAGCTATCAGACTACAGGGAAGAGGGGGTTGCAAGAACGAGGGACAAGATTTTCAAGTATCAGAGTCTAAAGGAAATAGATGATCAGGCAGTGACTTTATGGCAGTGCAACTACATGGGGAAAGAATGCCAAACCCAACTTAAAGTCTTTAGCGGTTTGCAAGCTTTAGTATTTTAACAGTAGGTGATTTAAAGGAAGTGGGATTTTTCTTATGATCGTAATAGCTCAGGAAAAAAACCCCATCAATTTCTATTCTTTTTTTGGACTTCCTTGAGTAAAAATAACAAAGTGGGGAGAGAGTAAGTTATAACAAAATCAATAATCATTCTGATCCATATACAAACTAAAATTAGTATAGGAATTAAGTTTTTGCCTATATTTGTATTTGTCTCATGAATAAATAATATCAAAATGTATTACTTTACTTGAAAATATCGTAACAATATCTAAACAAATATTGTTTGGTTTGGGATTCAAAGATAAGCAAATTTATCCTGGCCATTAAAAAGAAAAAGGTTTTAAATTCCCAGTCAGAGAGATTTTTAAGCTGATATGTTCTAGCACTGTGTTGATATATGAATTATTTTTTAAATAGTATTCTTATTTCTTGCCCAGTCTTAACCCAAATGAAATCATTAGTTTTATTCATGTAGTGGGTTATGCAAAATCTTTACAAAAGTCTGTTAGGGAACAAGAATCAAGTGCACCAAAGAGACTGGAAATGTGGTTTAGAAACAATATTTAGGGGGGGGGGGATTATATTCCTTAGAAACCAAACATGAGTCAATAGCATTTGGCTGCAGAAACATTAATTCCAATTTTAGGCTACATCAACAAAGGTACAGTTTCCAAATCTATAAAGTAGTACTTATACTTTATTCAACATTGGGCAGCTCCCATTTTAAGATCTGTATTTGGTTTTGAGACTATCCCAGCACTTTAAAAAGATTGAAAAATCTGGAGGAGAAAAATTTGGGAATTAGAAATTACATCCTATTCAGAGAGATTGAAATAATTGGAAATATTTAGCCTCGAGAAATAAAAACTGAGTGTGGCTTTAAAAAGTACCGTTAAATGGCTAAGCATGTGTTACATAGAAGATGGGGAAAGTAGGAAGTCTCCCATTTGCTTGGATAGGAAGTTTATTTTCACTCCTGCAGTAGAAAATTGCACTTAGTGCCCAAACTCTATCATTATTTTATAATATAAAATAATTATGCATTTCAGTCCAGTGTCTCATATTTTTATATTAAAAAATATAAAATAAAACAAGAAAAGCACAGGTGGCAAAATAGGAGCACAAATAAAAGCAATAAATAACAATGCAGAAAAGAATCTGATCAGACTTGTTTAATTATTTAAATGACTGCTGATGCTCTTAACATTCTTTCAGCGAACCTGAAATAACACCAATTAAATTTAATGCAGTATTAACATAATCTGGAATTGTGGCTTTCAAAATTTGTTCCTCCGAGTGCAACAAGTTTATCAGTATTTTATTAATGAGAAGATTTATGAAAGCAGACAAACTTGCTAAAAAGTAGTTTGTCTAACATATTTTCCTTTGTTTGAAAGATAGGAACAAATGCTAAATATGCTCTAGGCCACTCGTCCACAGGAAAAGCATACACAGAGTTTCATAATCAATTTCACACAAACTACTTTAAGCTAAAACTTAAAATACAGAAAAGCTTGGATTTTTTTTTTACCAAATACCATCCATTCTGAATTTCACCTCCTTGGGTTAAGCAAGTAAGAATAATTTACTGGGAGGAGATCAAAGATCTGTCTAACTGGAAATTTTGTTCTTTGCCAGAGATCAAACTGATGGCTTAAAGACTGATGCAGAGAGTAGCTAAGATGATTATGATCTGCTCCACTGGAAGAGATTTGTCATTAAAGAAAGAAGTGCTTAAAAAGCATTATATAGACATAATATTGTACCACATATGAAGGCTGTTGCTCTGTAGATACTCGCTCTGTTGTTACATCCACAAACACTCATAACTTTAACCTTAAACTGTCTAGTGTGGACCTCACTAGGGGGCCTCACTAGGGGGCGTGCATAAGCGCAGCAGCGTGCCTATCATCACTGTCCTATGGTCCCCACTTATTCGTACCCATTTCCTGTGTTCATGTCCATCTTTATACTTATACCTGTTATCTCATGCATGTGAATAAATAAATGAATAAATAAATAAATAAATAAATGTTTTGACAACTAAATTTCAAATTCAGAGTTATTTGAATTGGCTCTGATATTCGTCATAAAAAGGCAGATTACTTAATTTACAAACTTGCACTTTACACAGCAAGTGCTACTGAAGGCATAGGGCCATCAAAACACACATTTCCTAAATGGTGCTCTGGAAATTAATCAAAACTAGTGACAGGAAAGAGTAGCATTAACCACTGCTGTGACTTTTTGTTTCTTTCTTAGGACATTAAGTTGATAAAAAAAAAAAAAGATACAGTCCTACTACACAGCAGTTAAGGCAACAACGTAGGCACTGAAAGAATGTGAGTTCCAGTCCTGCCTTAAGCATGAAGCCAGCTGAGCCAGTCCTTCTCCCAGTTAACCACAGGTCAAGACTGACTTGGGAACACCAAAAAAAGCCAAAGCATGCAACATGCCTCATCCCTATTTTCAATCTAAAGATTGCTTATAGGGGAAACTAATTCACATAACTTTTAGGAAAGACCTAATCTTATGTTCAATTTTGTTTTGCAGATGACATTTCTTTTGTGTATTTGTAAACCTCATGGTATTATCATAGTGTTGAGGCAAAAGATCAGAATTAATACCTATAGTTGAAAATCTGATTAGCCATCTATTTAAAGAACATCAATTCTATACTATTTCCCATATTAAATATCTAGGCATGTGTGTATCAAAGGATAGAATTCAGTAGTGCATGTAATATAAATAAAATACAAAGAGAGGTTTCTTCAGATATTAATAGATGGAGTCCATTAAACTTTATCCTTTGGCAAAAGGTAAATGGTCTCAAAATGAATATTATTCCCAAATTATTTAATATTACTTTATATAGTATTAAATATTGAAGCCAACAATCGGTGTTAATTTTCCAATTTGGACAATTTTGGGATTCTTTTTGGATTTTGGAACACTGGTTGGAATGTACAGTTAGGAATGAAATATACTAAAAGCAGAATCTCTTGAAATAATTGCATCAGTTAGAATTGTATGGAATTTAATACTTATTATTGCTTATTTCATTAGTTTTATTATTTCAAAATATTCAAAAATCCACATATTTCTAAATGTGACTTTTCCTGTGTATGTTTCCAGACCACCAAAACAGTAGATACACTTTCCAAATATTCATATATTTTAGTGCCCATTTTTCATCTCATGCACATTTTGTATATAGTTTTTTTTTTAAATTGCATTGCAATGTCTGAAAAGTCTTTTAGTTTTTAATATTCACAGAGTTTTTGTAAGGGATGCTATTTCACTAAGTTTAAATTCACAAGTGTTCTCTGCTGTACTTGAAACACAGAATACAAACAATTCAAGAAGTTAATTGGATGGAGTGATCGCATAATTATTTCTAAATAAATTATTTTTCTTAATAATTAATTAAATAATGGTTTAAAATAATTATATAAATAAATTTCTAAATAATTATTTCTGGATAATGTAAAATCTCACCATATATATTTCTTTCCAAGAGGCTTCCATACTAGAGGAAAAATACTCAGATCACATGGAAAATATTAATTTACGGAGCTTGTGTCCATGCAGTATAGTTTCAATAAACTCCACACTAAAGAACATACAGTATACAAGTTTCTCTAATAGGAATCTGGTCTGTTTAATGTAAGTTCAACTAGATCCCCCCCCCCCCAAAAAAACCCTTATTGACTTAATTAGACTTCTTGACTTATAAGTAGAGATGGGTAAATCTATCACTTGTGGATTCTTGATTTCTTATCAGTAATATTTTTGTTATCTTTATTCCATTTCTTTCTATATCCCTTGATTCTCTGTTTTATTATTATTTCAAGGGTGAGTCTTTTGGAGAAACAGTTCACACTGTTCCAACATGTGACTTTTGTCATTCCAGGCCTATAGTTTCACATTTTTTCAGAGCAAGAGAGCTGGTTAACAAAAACCTCAGAAATACTAAGCGTGACCTGAATGAACGGCACTGTTTCCTGTAACACCAAATGATGTGGTCACCAAAGGAATGGAACACGGAAAAAGAGAACCTGCTAATGGTCTGATATGAATCTCCAATCAAGCATGGAAGCCACATTTGAATTCAATGTTACATGCACGTCCCTACCTTCCCCCAGTGTTCTCAGCCCTGTGGTCATAAATGTTAAAATTATCACCAATGACGAATTCCAGAGGAGCAGTCAAACAAAGGTTAGTGTTAGGTAATTAAATATCTAAGCATGTAAGTAATACGGAAAATCTCCATGTTCTCTCTTCCAATAGACCAGCTAAATTTGATATAACCAGATAGCTACCCTGAATTTTGGCAATTATTTTACCTATGTCATTTATAATTTTAAAAAAGAGTAGGTTTCTTTTAAATGATATACATAATTCCAACTGTTCTGTTATTTTTGACACAAATATTATGATCAGAGATTTCTTTACTACTTGAGATATTGATAAATACTTGATATTACCTCAAAATAACCCATTTGCCAAATTTCTACTTTGAAATACTACATTGAACAAAGGCCTGTGATTTTTAAATCCATATTTCTGTAATTTATTTTTTAAAAGTGAAGGTAGATATTATCATAAATTAGAAAACTATAAAATATGAACAAAAACTAAATGCAATTGTACAGCAACCATTATTTTTAGTCCTGCAAGGAAAAACCATGCATGAAGGGGATGGGTGATTAAGAAGTTTGATAGATAAACAAACAAACAAATATCAAATGACTATATCCTCAGCCAAAAAATCCTACTGTAGACGTAGCAAGCCAGATTAGTACAATAAAAGCCATTTCAACAGGGATGCCATTTTGGGGCAGTCTATGCCTTAAGACAGACACAGGTGTTTTTTTTTAAAATGCCATTCCTTCAGTGGTACATCAGTAATAAAATCACAAGTTACAGTCATGTGATGCCTCCATTGACGTGCGGTGAGGTTTATGGCTGGTAAGGCACTGACCCAGTGGTGGGTTTCAAATTTTTTTAGACTTGTGGACTTCAATTCCCAGAATTCCACAGACAGGCATGCTCAGTTCCGATTTAAAGCGACAGCATTTGTTTTTCTCCTTTGCGAAAGAAGTTTCCTTCTTTCTTTTTCTTTTTCTTCTCCCTTCCCCTCCTCCCTCCCTTTCTCCCTCCCTCTCCCCTCTCTCAAACACACACACACACACACACACACACACACACACACACAGAAGTTGGATGGGACTACACACACTTTCCCCCAGCCCCGGAAGGATCCAGCCCAGCTTCACTGATTACAGGTTTGAAAAGGAAATGTGGCTCTGCCTGCAATCAAACCCTAACCCTTCCCTCCAGCCTTTGCCCAAAGCCCCGCACCAGGAGGATGAAGTTTGAATTCCTCCCCCTACCTCCAACCCACACGTACCTTTTTCAGCTGTTTCAGAGAGGATTTCAACTCTGCTCTTGCCTCGGGTCCTCTGAAGAAGTCCCGCCCAAACGAGCGCCCTCTACTATGAGGCAGGAGAACTGCGTGCCTCATCTACGTCAGCAATTTTTAGACTTTTAACCCTTGCTTAACTCTACTCGAGTGATCATAAAATGCCTAAAGTCAGATTAGATGAGGCATGCAGTTCTCCTGCCTCATAATAGAGGGCGCTTTTAAGAGGCTTTTTAAACAGTTAAGCAGAGTCATCCACGATGAGGCAGCAACTAGCTCAGCCTGACCTCAGCTCTCGCCTTTTTCCTTTTACATTTTTTTTCTTTTCATGATGACAGTGATGAGGCTGTGCCTCCCCTGCCTCCCCTGACTGCACATCACTGGATGCCTCGCTTAATGACTTTTGGTGATTGATTTAATAACTATGGCAGAAGTGAGATTTGCACTCCATTGCAGTGACACGATAGTTTACTTAACAGCCACATTATTAAGGACAGTATTGCTGAGTTGACTGTGATCATTAAATGAGGACCACCTCTATGATATTTAAATTCCCATACTACCTTATTTTTTGGATTATAAAATGCACCTTTTCCCCCCAAAACAAGGCTGAAAATCTGGGTGTGTCTTATACACTGAATACAGCATTTTTGGCCTCCCGAAATCCCGCCCCCTTCACCAAGATGGCTGTGCATAGCCTTTAGGAGGCTTCCAGAGTGCTCCTGGGGGCTGGGGAGGGCAGAAATGAGCAAAAAAAGGCCATTTTTTGTTCAATTTTGTCTCCCCCCAGCCCCCAGGAGCACGCTATAAGCCTCCTAATGTCTATGCATGCCCTTTTTTGACAAAAAAAACAGGCCCGTTTTTGCTCATTTTGGGGGGCCCTCACTCCCCAGGAGCACTCTACAAGCCGCCTAAAGGTTATTCATGCCCCCCCTTTTTTAAAGCCCCATTTTGGCAAAAAAAAAACAACCCGGGCTGTTTTTGGGAGGTCTGCAGAGTGCAAAAACTTTTTTTTTAATTTGTCTTTTCAAAATCTTGGTGCGTCTTATACTCCGGTGCGTCTTATATTCTGAAAAATATGGTATATTCATTTAATCACATAGTTCCATCACTCTTCCTTACAGCAAAAGGAAAATAAGATTCCCAAAAAGACTGTTTAAACACAGCAATTAAGAATTCCCAACTGCTCACCAGCTTCACTGAGGCTAGCATTCTGCAGGTATGTCCGACATCTTTCTTTGTGTTCCTCTAATGAACTTCTCTGCTTATAACTCCGTCCACAGAATTCACACTTGAATGGTTTCTCCACTAGAAATGAGTATTTGATTTATAATAATAATAATAATAATAATAATAATAATAATAATAATAATAATAATAATAATAATAATAATAAATATTTATTTCTTAGCCGCACCCTCTCCCGAAGGACTCGGGGCGGCGTACAACAAAACATAGGAAATAAATATATCGACATACATATAACAAAACATATACCAAGACATATATACGACATATACAAGGAGGAGGTGAACTGATAGATAAAAACAAGTAAAAACACAATGTTTTTACATTTATAGATGTTATGTAATAAATATTATATCATCTTAACATATCAAGTACTTCAGTTCATGACCTGTTAATCCCCAGAGCAGTCCTGCCAGGTTAAATAACCAACAGCCTTGAGACTGAAATAGTGAAAGATGCCCTAAACTGATGAGCTAAATATATCTGATTAAAAGAAGGAAGAAGCTTTTTTGCTTTTCTCTGGATAATGCTGCACAAGAAAGGTATTTTAATCTTTTTTTAAAAAAAGCCATGGTCTTATGAATGTCTGTGGAGGAATTGGGTGTGTGTGAGAGAGAGAAATGATATCATAGGCAATTACTTAATTGACAACATTTGTACAATGACATCATGACACACAAGACCTCATTTTGACTTGAAGAAGTTGGCTCTGTCTGAACCTTCGTATTTCCTTGCTGTCAGCAGTGGAAACCTCAGCTCATTTATACAATATATGATTCATCAGCGATGTACTGGAAACTGCTGCAAAGCTAGAGATTTGCTTTCCTTTAATTTTGGATGCACTGCAGCTCCATTTCCATGCTAATGAGACCTCTTGCTTAATACCTCCTCATGGTTCCTGAACTTTAGGTCCTATTAGGGAGATGCCAGGATGACCCCCTTCGCAGCTACATCTCAGCTGTCCAGACATAAAGTGAAGAGCATTCGATTATTTTGTCCTTGCCTCCATTTTGGATAAACTAACAGTGAGAGGGGCTATTGATATTCCTTCCTTCCTTCCTTCCTTCCTTCCTTCGTCTCCCACTCTCCCTCCCTCCCTCCCTTTCTTCCTCATGGGAAAGGGCTGCCAAGACTTCAGTAGCTAGAGGAGCTGTTGCAGCACAAACTATTGTTCTGATTTTCACTTCTTTTTAGTATTGCAAGGCACAAATTCTGAAAATAATAACAAATTATCTTTAGACTACCTCTGAGAATTTGAAAAGAAAGAAACAGTACAGTGAAGAAGTGCCACCAGTATTCTCAACCTTTATTTGGGGTATTGACTAGTGTTTGTTTGTTTTTTGTAATTCTTTATTTCTTAGCTCTTAATATAAAATAAAGTCTTCTCTCCCCAGATCATTTATACTGGTTATTTATTTACAGTATATTTCCTATTTCTTAACTGTCCATTTCCTCAGAATTGTTGTTCCTTACTTGTGACAACAATAAAATTGGATTGGTTTTATCACATTGATCAATCTGATGTAATTAATGGATTCTTATAAAGGCTGTACTTGTAAAATTATTTTTCATGGTTAATATGAAGGAGAATTGATCATTGTTAAGGAAACTCAACTAATTTCCACTTCTCAATTTACAATGTGGACCTGCAGTTCTATATGGAGGAATATATTATCTCAAATAACACAATTTTCTGATCCATGTTTTAATCTGAGAAGTAAAGAAATACATATATAGAATTGCAGAATACACCCACAGAGAGAGAGACACAAACATGGCAAGGGAAAGTTATCTCCAATAACAAAAGAAAAAAATAGATGAAATTTATAGATGAAAATTGCAAAATTATGCAGGAATTGGATGGAGCTAACATGAAATCGGATATATATATATATATATATATATATATATATATATATATATATATATATATATATATATATATATATATATATATATATATATATATTACTGATGAGTAGTAATTTAATCTATTTAATCTAATCTAAGATTAGATTAAAGACTTACTTTTTCATTTATGGTTTTAAAACAGATAGTAATAATAATAAAGAATTGAAATATAGCTGATAAAAACAGAAATAAAGGAACTAAGTCAATCAATTTTAAGAGAAATAAACACTTACCAGAATGTGTCCTTAAGTGACCTGTGAGTGCATCTCTTCTTTGACAAGCATAGCTACAAAGGTGACATTTGAATGGCTTTTCCCCAGTGTGAAGTTTAACATGGCGGAGAAGATTTCCCTTCTGAGTAAATGAGGCTCCACACTGATTGCAATGGAAAGGGCGCTCACCTTAAAAACAATATGAGTAGTGAAGTGATTATTAGAACATTGCAGTCTTAGCTAAAGATAAATTCAAATTATTCTGCCATAAGAACCAGGGGTTTATTTATTCCATTAAGCTTTCTACTAGCCTGAGCTAGTAGAAGGCTTAATTGAATTAAGGGTTGGTTGAGAAGGGGGAAATCTCTGTTTCTGATTATATTGCAGTTTCCCCCAGTTCCCAATCAGTAGCTTTCTTTACCAAAACAATTTCCTTTCAGAATGTGTAAGAGTAACAACATCTCCTCCCCAACATACATACATATTATGCATGCACCTAAGTTGTGCCACTCTACCTTGCTTGATCACTACCTGGGATCTGCCCAACTTAGTGCATTGCAGTGGCTACTAGAACAGCCTCAGATCAAATATTTTCAAATTTCTTCTGAATGAATGATATTTACCAGTATGGCTGCGTTTGTGAACCACCAGAACGTTGAGGCTGACACAGCCCAATCCACAAATGTCACACTTCAGTTTTGCTGTATTTGATTTGACAAGGTCATATGGTTCAGAATGCCTCTCCAGTTCCATGCTGTCATAGTCTCCATATTCCGGCCTGTAGTTATAAAGGATTCTGGGTTCTTCCCCAATTTCTACTGGCTCAGACTTCATAATTCCATCTTGTTTGTCATCATAGTCACATTTCATCTTAAACATGCTGTCTTCTGGAAATAACATCAACATGGTCCCAAAATAAAACATAAATATAAAACATCACAGAAAGAACATTATTATTATTACTGTTGTTGAATAGTATTTTTTATATTTTCTTATTTCTTTCCTCCATATTTTTCAGCTTTTTTGATAAAGTAATCAGTCATATGCACAATGAAATTTACTGTAGATCAATAAAATCCTACCATTACATCCAATATTTTCCAGGGGAGGAGAGGAGAGAGGTTACCTTCTTCCTAGGGCTGAGAGAAACTGACTGGTCCAAAGTCAGTCAGCTAGCTTTGTGCTTAAGCTAGACTTAGCATCTTCCCATTTCTAGCCTGATGCCTTATCCAGTACATTTAATTAGCTCTCTCAATTCTGATGTCAAAACTGAATAGAACTTTAAACTGAACATTCAGTTTGATACAAAAAATGTTCTTTTATGTTCTGATTTAGAAAACATTCATTTAACTTGTTTAATGAACCTTAACTGCAGATGTTATTCTCCTTCCATATATTCATAGCTCAGCAATACAGACTGACATGCCATTTAGCAAATATAAATGTAGCAAATTGATTCTGAATGAAGGGGATGTTTTTTTTCAGTTTCCAAAAAACTGCCTATCTCCAGCATAACCATTGTGATAATGGATTTCAAGTAACAGGACTGCATTCTGAGTACTCATTCCTCTTCACATCACCTATATTACAAAGCAGATTTGCTGCATTCAGAATAGGTTGGAACTTGGAAGAGTAATATTAGCTCAAATGCTAACTTCCATGAAGAGTTCCTTTTTTAAAGACATGGTGGCCACTACGTTGGGTGCATTTGTGGCAAGTCACTAAAATAGTTTGGATATGATTATATTTTCAGTTTAGGTTTGTTAGGTTTGTATTTGGAAAGAACTGTCTGCCAATCAACATTCATTCTCTTTCAACTCATGAATAATAGTGCCCCCCCCCAAAGAGGTATTGTTCATAATCTTCACCAACATACTTCATCTTTTTATGAATACGTACACATCAGTAAATTCTATACAGTTTGAAGGGAAGTGATATGAGGGAGGATTAATTATAAATATACTGTACATATACAAAATGTTTCCAGTCATCAGGACTTATGTTGCAATCTAAATTGTAATGATGATATTTCAGCAATGCTGTATGTCCTTTTCCTATGACCATACCATTATTTACTGGACCATAAACCAAGAAATCAATCAATCAACCATGCCAACATGTGTCTGGTGAATTGGGTGGTGTGGAGTGAGAGGATAGAAGGTATGTACTATGCCTAGACATTAGAAAATCCAGGTATTAAAGTTCTCCAACTTGACAACTTTAAGATATGGCTGGCTGAGGAATTCTGGGAGTTGAAGACCAACAGGTCTTAAAGTTGGAGATCCCTGTATTAGATAACAGGATATTGAAGAATGGGAGGGATAAGCAATACAACTGCAGTTGTTGACTTAGAACTGTCCACATGGATTGTGAAAACTTATTGAAAGAAGCTGATATATCCCAATTCAAGGGAAAAAAGTTGAATATTCTGTGTTTTCAGAAACACCATGAGGTAGCACATAAATAACATCTTATTTAAGATCTTTCAGAAGCATTGCTAAAATGTATTCTATTACTCGATTAATAATGGTATGTGAAAATCCCCCCAAAATATTCTACAAGTCTTAAAATGATAGCTGTGAACCTGCCTTACTGTTTCAACCATCCTAAGAGGATACTAACGATAATGTTTCTCACAACCTTTGTACTGCAGATTCTAAGTGAGAAGAAGTGTTGCTGAAGAACTTTCTCAGGTAAGACTGCGAAGGAGTGCTGTGGCAGTGGGGTGTAACCAGTTTAAGCAGAAAAAGAAGCCTTCCATTTTTTGCAGTTCAGTACTAAGGAGAAGTTTTGCAAGAAAAAGAGGGACTCAGAAAAGGGTAATGTCTTTTAGAGAACTCATGTTGTTTTATTTATTAACCTTGCCTGCAAAGGTGTTTATATACTTCTCAGTGCTGAATTCTGAAAACAATCAGATTCTACAATTCGTGCCAATTCTTTCACATAAAAAATACCACTTTTCCCAAAAGTCAGGACTTTTTGGTTGTTGTTGCACAAAAGAAAACCAGTCCTCTATTTGGGGAGTTTCTTAATTTTTTTTCTGGGAACTTCACTGGGTATATACAGTAACCCATTCTGGTATTTTTATTTTTTGAGGTTCCTCCATGGTAAAAAATATCTGCTGTTCGCCTTTCTTCTAAACCATCTGCTTTTGTATAAGCAACTCAGCCTTTGATAACTTCTGGTAGGAAACTGAAAGGATGCACCTGAATCTTCCTCCTGATTTTTTTTTACCATGCTCCAGCTGTGGAAAGCTCCCCACAAAGAAAACCTTGAACTTTTCAATGCACTTTGTTTAAAAAGTCAATGGAAAACATATGCTGGCTGGCAGAAAACCAAAACTGAGAAAATAACTGTTTAATCACAAGCAACACAATTCAAATAATATTGTAAGAGTTACCCTGTGCTAAGATGGATAGTGAATAAATTGGATAAATAAATAAATAAATAAATAGTCTGGTCAGCAAAAGATAGGCAGCAATGAGAATAATCTTGCTTTGACTGATAGTTTACTTCTAGAGGATAAAAAACATACTCATGGCAGTATGCTTGATTTTTTTTAAAAAAAAAAAGTCCGATCTGGAAGCTTTCCTTAAATACCACCACATTTAATCCATTACAATTTATTAGATTTTTTTACTTTGCTTTTACTTTACTTTGCTATCATGGTAATCAATGCTATTTCCTCCTTTTCCCCCCTCATCTCAACCCTCCTCTAATTGATTTACCTGAAAGAGTGGGGGGAGCAAAATCACCTTGGAATTTCCAGAGCTGAGGATAGACCGAAACCAGAATCCTCCCAATACTGTCCAATGCCTTAACTAATAGCTATGACAATATAGTGGCTTTTTTACAGCCTACTGAAAACTGCAAAATATCATCAATAGATGAATAACAGAGTTGGATGGGACCTGGAGTTCTTCTAGTCCAACCCCCTGCTCAGGCAGGAAACCCTGTACTTTAGTTAACTATACAAATTCAAACAAGTGGTTGTCTAATCTCTTCTTAAAAACTTCCAGTATTGTTCCCGTTGATGAAAACTGGAAAGGTCAGAATTTATATAGTTGAGCTGAAAATGTATTGCATGGTCTCCAAATAAGTCTCAGTACATCTCACTGAATTCAGTAAAACATCTGACCAAACCTATAGAGGATGTTGTAGTTTAGTTTGCCATTCTGTATATATTTAGCTGACAATAACTACTACTGAAATTTCAGGATGCTACTCTGTAATTATCCTATTTATATTGATAACGAAGAAGGAGCTGTTGGGTGCCCTTTTAAAAACCCTATCAATTCTTACCTATATTCTTATTCTATTATTTCTTCTCTTACATACAAAATTACTCTCTGAGGGAAAAAAATAGCTTTCTCTGTCACTTCACCTCATATATAACTAAAACGTTTTTTCAGAACCTTCTTGAAACTTCAAAATAAAATACAGTTGGGATAAAACAAGATGAGTCTCCTGAGCTAGATTCGTTATCCATATTGTGAAATGGGTTTCACAGGACAGCCAATATAATATGAAAGAAAAGAAACATTCTAGAAGCTAAATTCAACTTCTGAAAAATTAAATCTTGCTTTGAAAACACAAATTTATTTTGCCTATCTATCCCAGCAATCATCACAGTATTGTTGTAAGGGAGTGGAAATCAGTACATTGTAGATTAGAAAAAGTAGTCAGTTTCTGAAGATATGTCAGATGAACATTATTTATTTAGTGAAGTAATATTTCTGAGAGTCTGAAATCACACTAAATTCAACCATTTTGTTCATACCTAGCAATATTTTCTTTTGTTCATTTGAAAAGGAAAGCTTGTTCTCATGTCATTAGAAGCCTTATTTTACCCAAACTAGTAAGCAGGGGCCAAAGATTACAAATGAAACACCTTACAAGTTGTAAACACTTATAATTTTCTTTTTATGCTTCATTAAGGATATACCCAGATACCAGGAATTCAGTCATCATAATGGGACAAATTAATGTCACACCTGATTTGTTATAACAATTCCAAGATAAAGACACCTCACGCTTGTAGATGATTTGCTTGGCATATAACCCACCTCCATCAATATATGAGGTATATAATAGTAGTGAGTGGGCTATCCTTTCCTAAATATCCTATTTAAAATGTCCTACAAATGTGTCAACAGCAGTCAATTAGTTTTAAGAGTTTGATGCAGCAAAACATCATTGCAGTCCATAACACACAAACACCCATCAAACCTCTGACGTAGCTGTAACAAATTAAATGACATTGCCTCTAGGCAAAAGTGATAAATATTTAATATTTAGGATGGATCCACATTACAATATAAGCACATTGAGATTCTTTGAGGCCATTCCCAGAAATCCATGATGGAGTTGCTTGAGGTGGCCCTCTAACAATCTATGTGAAGGATGTTTGGAGTGCTAATTGAGAATCTATTGGGTAGGCTAACACAAGGATTTATCTCAATACATGCTTCTGGAGGTAGTCCTTAAATTATCACACTTTTTACCTAAACTGACATTTCCATTGAACAGCATAGAAATTATTTAAATTCTTTTGAGTATTGCAAGTAAGACAGGTCCTCTTAACCACAGAGTTTTAAGGCTTTTGAAACTGTAGAGAAGGATCTCCAAAGTGTCATAAAAAGCAGTTCTTTACTCAGTTATACAGTTATTCCTGCCTGATTCACTTTCTTACTCTTTCAGAACTCAGGATTAATGTCAGATTTTAATGTCAGAAACATTTTTTTATTTACATAACTCACAAATGCAGCATCAATTTCATTAGGAAGCAGACAAGGGTAGCAATACATTTGTGGGGAAAGACAAATCTGTCTGCCACTTTCTACAGCCTTTCACTCACAACTTCAATCCATCTGATTTCTGCAAATTTACAATTTTAGGTGTTTTTTTTTAAAGGAGGCATGAAAATATATCCCCACCCTTTTTTTGTTTTATCATATATATGGATGGATGGTTGGATGGATGGATGGATGGATGGATGGATGGATGGATGGATGGATGGACGGACAGACAGACAGATAGATGAAAGCAAAAGAGAGGTTTTAATTTAGTTAAGTAATTAGATCTATTTTTTTCTTTGTTCTTTCTCTTAATTAATATACTTTTGTACTCATTTTTATGTTGTATCAAACTATCATAAAACACAGAGAAGTGCAAAAATGAAAAGATATCTACTTTGTGCTGTTTTATTAAGTACGAATCAGGATGATTCATATTACAAAGTAAGCAAAATAATTATTACTATTTCTTCAACATTAGAGTTTTTAACTGGTTAGTTTTCCTGGCCCATTGGTTTTTCACTAACTGTCAGAATAGCTAATGTGACAGTTGAAACAGTATAATGGCTGTTTCACCTACTTACCCATCTAACAACAAAACAAAACAAAACAAAAACCCTTAAGTCACATACAAGAGGATCTTCAGGACTAAATAACTTATCGGCTGGTGGATAATGCTGATTCTCTTTCTCTGGAGGTCTACAAACAGATGATCTAGTGAATCCTGTATTAACTGAGGGATGGACCGGATAACTGAAGTAATTTCCACCTTTACATTCTGCAATGACAAATTTCTCTGCATTCTTCATTCCTCAAAATTTTTTGCAGATTTAAAATATTTCACTAAATTGTTGTTAGAAAGGCTTTCCCAACCTACATTAAAGAGCCAAAAATGGTCTTAAATTGTACAATTCACCAAAAAAAAAAATGGCTGAATCTTACTGTGTATATAAACAAAGGGAGAAATGAAGAGGAAGAAATGAAGTCACATGCAGTCACAGGGGCAAATGTAAATGACTGGACTTTGACCTAAAATTAGACACTAACTCTGATCCTTCAAAGCAAGCTGGGGGAGGGGAGAAAGCTGAATTAGAAAAATCCATCTCTTATCACAAAATCTATTTAAAAAGATGAATGGTCCTGATGGAAAATGTCTATCAACATCAGAGAAACTTGAAGAATGTGTTCCTTTTAGCATTTATCATTGAGAAAAACTGGTCACAAAAGAATGGAGAAAGAATATCGATGTTGATCTCAATGTCTTGTTTGTCTGAATAATTTATAGACATAAAAGCTAACTTAGAAAATTGTTAGCTTGCAGTTTGGCTTCTGGGGATAGTTCAGAGGAAGGAGAAATTTATCCATGATTTCTTTTACACCATTTCACTCTTAATATCTGTCATTCTGAACTTCACTCATTTACACTATGGTTTTGGTAAAGTGGAAAGAAATTCAGAAATATCATTTTTTATTTCATGAAAGGGAGTGACCTAGGCCTTGTGGATCTGAGTTTGGATTTTGTTTTTTTTTGGGGGGGGGGTTCTCCTTTTCAGGTCACTGAAACACTAAGATAGGAAGGGATTCGTTTTGAACTTGTCTTGTTTTTTCATTTAAATAATTCAGTTTTGGGGTGATGCCTCAATGAACTCAAACAGACAGTAAACACCTGGTGGAAATTTCACAAGCTAAAAATAGCAACAAAACTTTCTGAATTCCCTACCAAGCATGAATGCAGAGTGCAAATTGGTTCACCTCTAAGAAGGGAAGGGGAGGGGAGGGGACAGGAGGGGCATTCTTCTGAAACAAAGACATGGAATACTATTAAGGTTTTTAAATACTGGAACTTGTGCTTCCAATGTAGAAGGCATCCAGGTATTTGAAGCAACTTTATCTCAGGAAGCATAACTAAATATTGTATTGATGGTGGTTGATATTGTTATTTTCCTATTTCAAAGAGCCCATTCTAGATATAGTTTCATAATGAATTCCTGAATAGTGAACGGGATTTTGGGTTTCTTTCTTTCTCTTTCAATTATCTGGCCTGGCTCAACCGTAATTTTTTCGTATTCCTCCTGACTGTCTTTTTAAATTTTAAATTTTTATTGTATATTTGGGTTTTTATTATTGGGGTATGTTAATGGTTTTAATTGTCTAAATGTTGTAATTTATTACCTCCTCCGTGCATGTATGTCTTTGTATATATGTATGTTTATGTGTTTGTACACACGTGTTATGTTTTATATGTTCTAGTGTACGCCGCCCCGAGTCCTGCCTGGAAAGGGAGCGGCTAATAAATTCAATATTATTATTATTATTATTATTATTATTATTATTATTATTATTATTATTATTATTATTATTATTATTATTATTATTTCAGGTCAGATATTTAGTTTATCTTCATGGCTTTGTTTACCTTTATGGGATGCCACAATCCCGCCAATCATTACCATACTTTACGACACATTTTGCTGGTTTTATGTAAAAAATTCAATTTAGGAGAATGGATTCGCTTAATGATCATGTGAGTCACTTAATGACCATGTGATTTGCTTAACAATCACCTTACAACTGTTGTAAAAACAATCATAAAATTGCATCAGGTCATGTAGAGACTTGTTTAACAAATGCAATGATTTCCAATCAATATTCCAGACTCAATTATGGTCATTAAATGAAAACTACCTCTAATTTACTTATGGAAGGAGAGTTGTGTTAAATCAAATAGTTACATGCTCATATATATGGTTTTTGAATCATGTTTCTTCATTTATGTGTGCTGCTCTCTGTATGTAACATTGTATGTTGTCCCTGGTCCTGTGTCTATATATCTATCCCTCTCTTATGGCTAAACATATGCTTAACAATTAAATATCTTTAGAAAGGAAGACTTGCACCGGGCTTGCGCTATGTATACTGAAAAGAGAAGCACTTTATTTATTTCTTAGCTATAGAATTATATTTTATGAAAATTAGGGAAAAAGAAATGATAAAATCTGACTATGAGTTTCAAATCACGGCCACAATCAAAGGAAGGCCATGCCATTGTAGTGAGTCAGGTTCCATCAACTTTTTCAGATTTTTAATTCTTTCTATAATTTCTATAATTGCTTGCTAACTGAACCTCTGCAGAAAAGTATCAGCTGAGTTTGCTACATCACCCCACACCTGCACCCTACTTTCATTTAAAAATAAACATTTTGTTAATATTTTTCAGTTGCACCCCACTTTCTAACTCAGCAGGATGGTACACAAGATCTAATTTTCTGACTAGAAAAACACGGCATTTCCTTTCCTAGCACAACCACACGTCTTCTAAGACAAGGGTGGCTGGAACCTCAGCTACAAGCCTAAGTGTACTTTGGGCTGATTTTCCCACCTTCTCTGCTCCTCTTTCCTGCCCATAAAACACCACCATCACCACACCAGTTAATTTAAAAGCCTGAAGTAGGAACATTTACGCTGCAGTTATTTTTCCTTTTTTGCATGCACCAAATCTATGATTTCAAATTCCCACGTAGAAAAAACATGTCTTTAAAGAAGTTATTTGAAACTTCCGCAGTGGTATTTTGACCTTTTTAAATGAACACATAAAAATTGTCATTTTTCTTTATGAGAATAAGTGACTTCTGTGCCCATTGTTTTTATCTCTTCCACATAACTTTCTCTATCTTTTTTTCTTAAAAAAAAAAAAGCATTTTCAGATGCCCAGGCTTTCTTTATCTTATCACCATGCTTCCTTCAAAGGTCTGTGGGAGTGCTATGTAATATCAAATAATGCTTGCAATACTCCTTGACAAAAACTTTGGCATGGTTTCAATGTCACTCATTGCTGAGAGGGAGCAAGTGGTGCAGTAATGTTGCAGAAAGAAATGTATTTATATGCACAGGCAAAATATCTCCATGAATCTCTTACTTTTGGGCATGGAGTTCACACAAACAGGGAGCTGTCCTTATTTCTCTGTCTATCTGTAGAAGATACAATATGCTAATCCCAAAGATGCTTTTTTTTTCAGGGGGCAACTGGACATTCTTGTTTTTCCTTTTGAAGATGTTTTGCTTCTCATCCAAGAAGCTTCTTCAGCTCTGACAGGATAGTGGGGAATGGAAGAGGCTGTCAGAGCTGAAGAAGCTTTTTGGATAAGAAGCGATACGTCTTCAAAAGGAAAAACAAGAAAGTTCAGTTGCCTCCTGAAAAAAAAGCACCCTTGGGACAACCATGACCTGGATGACTGAGACTCTCTACAGACTCATACAAGATGCTACTTATCTGTCAGCAGAGCACAAACGTGGTCTATTTATACAAGCAGGTGTTAATATGAGGAGGATTTGCATACAATATTCTCAGTTGCAACTTCTGTGCAAAGGATTAGGACTTTTAAAGAAGAGATTGGACAACAAATGCCTGAAATGGTACGGTGTTTCCTGCTTGGAATAATAGATGTCTAAGGCCCGTTCCAATTATCACTAATGGTCTCTTCCCCATTACAACCGTATTTATTTTATTTACTTTTCAAGACTTAATAGTGACAATCAAAACTTCCAACTCTGCTATTCACTTATTTCGAATGTAGAATGATCATGCTGAAAACTGAAAGAGAATTGTGCATGTAGGAAGTTTATTTGCTTGAGAAAGACAAAACAAAATCTCTTACTCCATGATGGATGGGCAGCACTTTTCTAAGGACAGCATTTTATTGGAGGTATAGTACTGAATGGGCAGCATGCCAGAAATGGCTTTGTTGAAAATCTGTATTGAACAGTGCCAACAATAGCGATGACAATCCCTTTTCTGTTTTTATTTTTCATTCTTCACCATATGCACTGCTAAAGGGGTTTCAGAAGACTCTGGCCAATTTTTTTTTTAATTAGCAACACAAAATTAAGTTTAAACCGACTGGTTGTCTATGAACAATAGTGTTATGGAAAACCTTGGATATGTGAAAACTCATGGGGGTATGTTTGGGGATTGTTATGTTGGGCCTGGTCTCTGGGTGTTATGTGAATTTTGTTGTATGTGTAAACTGTGTATATGCGTACAATGACAATAAAGTAAAGTAAAGTAAAACCTAGACTTCAAGAGTCTAGGAAAAGTAGCAAAAACATATCATCTTTGCAAACATGACATATTTTTGCTAGTCTTCCTAGATTCTTGAAGTTTGGTTGTCCAGACCAAACAAAGGGCTAGAGGGGAAGGGAATGTGAACTTTGGGACTTCCAGAATCAATTTTGATTAAATGGCTACTAAGTCTTGAAAAGTAAACAAAACAAATATGGTTGTAATGAGGGAGAGACCATCAGTGGTATTTGGAAACATATATATTTGAAAATGATCACCCTTAGTACGCACAACATGCTAAGCAAGACAAAGCTAAATTTTAGTAGTGTGTGTGCTTTGACATATTGTAAGAAGCCAGGTATTGCCATTTAATGTTATATAACCAAGACACATTATAAGCCATGATATGTTTCATATGTTATACAAACATGCAACAGCAGTGTGGAACAGAGAACTGTTGGACACCTTTAAGTGGTGTTTAAGTGGTTATAATGGAGTAGGGAGAAATCAGTAGTAGTAGCTAGGAATTTGTCTTCTCTGGAAAAGAAGCATTAAAAATGCCAGAAGCATGATAAGTTCACACCTAGCTGTCTTCTTCTTTTTGTTTGAATAGGCTACTTCTCTTCAGTGTGAGATGTGCAAAATAGAATATATTAAACACATAAAATTAGTTCTTCTCCCTCCCTCCCCCCCCCTTTTTTTGACTTAAACTTTGAAGGCTCTGCAGTGCAGGGAAATAAAGAGGAAGTTCATGACCTTTTCCTTTTTATCTCCTTTGTTGCTTATCACTTTTTTTTGATGCATAGACAGTTACTGTTCTGCTAACTCTATAAGAGATAAAGGCAACGTTTCCGAGCTAAATTATGTTGGTTAAAAAAAATTGAGTCCATTTGCCCTCTGAATCAGGCATTAAATCCTCTTACCTTTGCTACTGATTCGGAACCGGGAACGTGCGTGCAGTGCTTCTGTGCATGTGCAGAATCTTCTGCACATGCACAGGGCATCCATGATGACGTCTGGGCATGTGGGCGGAGCCTCCTGCCGCCACCACTACCGGTTCACCCGAGCCCAGGTGAACGGGCAGAATACCACCTCTGCTATGAATCCTTCCAAACTTGTAAATTTTCTACCTGGAGATGGCTTTTTTCTCTGTTAGAATTCAGGCTATCACTACCCATTTCAATCTAAAGCTGCAGTTAATGGCAATTTTGCAAGAACAAGTTAGACTGCAACCGAGAAGTCAAGATTTGACCATCTCCTGCTTTTGCCACCCGTGCAGTTCCTGCCTCCCATCAACCAATCTTTGTCCTGTGTCTGTTACTCCACAGGATCTTCTTAATCCTCACTCCCATCCCCAATCTCCCACAAACGCTGTTCTATGTGCCTTCAAAGCCCAGCAAACCCATTCAGGTTATGGAAGACATTGCTGTATTGGTGTCTTCATAATTATGCTATTACAGGTAGTCCTCGACTTACAAGAGTTCATTTATTGACGGTACAAAGTTACAATGACACTGAAGAAGTGACAGGACCATTTTTCACACTTATGACCTTTGTAGCATCCGCCTGATCATGCGATCAAACTTCACTTGCTTGGCAACTGACTCATACTTATGACTGTTGCTGTGTCCCAAGGTCATGTGATTCCCTTTTTACAATCTTTTGACAAGCAAAATCAATAGGGAAGCCAGATTAACTTCACAACCATGTTACTAACTTATCAGTTGCGGTGATTCAGTTATCAACTGTGGCAAGAAAGGTTGTAAAATGAGGCAAATGTCACTTAACAGATATATCACTTAACAACAGAAATGCTGGCTCAATAGTGGTCATAAGTTGGGAACTACTGTACAAACAATAGAATTCTGGTATTTTATTTATTTAATTAATGTGTGTGTGTGTGTATGCATGTGTGTGTGTATTTATGCCACATTCTCTTTACCAAATTATGAATTTTAGTTTTACAACTTCTACTTTACCTTCTCTCTCTCTTCCATTAGTCGAATTATATTCTTTCTCATATTCACTGTTCTGCATGTTTTCTGTTTCATGATATGAGTTAGGATCCCCATCATTCAAAATATCTCGTAAACCTGATACAGTTTTAATGAAAAGAAAACAAAGACAAATGATGAGGAAGATGACGAATCACCGTAGCAGGAATTTTAATGAGGTTTGAGACCTAATTAGGCTATTCTTTAGGTACAGCATGCTTTGAGTATTGGATAATATGGCATAGATTTAGCAGTAAGGTAGGAAGATAAATAAGTTTGTTTATATATAATAAAATGTAATATATAATAATATAATAAAAGCATCCCATAGGTAAGGTTGTTGCTGGTTTGTACCACTATCCAAAAGGGCCCTGTCACAAGTAGGTAAGAAGCTTTTTTAAGGAAGGAAATGAGGAGAATTTAATGGCCCAAACCTGCATGTTCTGTCTGTTCTTGACAACGGCTGAGGTCCAAGCCAGCTGGTGAATCTACAACAGGCAAACACAAAGAAAGAAATCAGTCTTTGTAAACTCTGTACTGTATCACTTCTGTAATGCAAGCGGGTACAGATTATAAGGGCTCAGAACTGTGTTCTTATTTTGAAAACTGATCTTTCACGTTAGAACACTTTTCCAAAGTGACAGCTCTGAAAGAAATCTATACAATGTCTAATAAATGCAGTGGAATTCATGTAATAACTAAATATATCCCCAGACTTCCAAGGGCAAATAAATTATCAGAAGAGAAGACAAAAAATTTACTCCTAAAGCAATGCATGTAATTTCTGGATAGATTCTGATGCAATGTTTAATGAATGTCTTTGCAAGCTGAGCCTAGTGCAGGTTTACATTTTTATTGCATGGTTATGGCTATATTGTGACTTCTTTGATCTCCTCTGTGAATGTCCCTGAAATTTACTTAGGACAGGATTGGACAATCTGTACCCCCATGCCACATATGCACCTCAGTACAAGATCATATTGAAGTTTTGGGGCAAATTATTCAATTGCCACTTTTTTCTTTTTACGAAAAAAAAAGGTAGGAATGGAAATGAATGCCCTCTGAGAGGTTTAAACACCCTGATTTCTATCCAGTGGTACCTCAAGGCAGAATCCTGAGGCAGAAGTTTAGACTCATTAGAAAGAGAAAGTTTTTCATATATATTAGAACTGGTTTGCTACATGTTGAAACAACAATAGTAATTGTATTGCACTCCAACATTGCACTTGGTAAAAATAAGCACACAACATTAATAATGGAATATCAATTTAATATGAAAATAAATGTATTACAAAACTAGGCAGCCATGTTCTAAAGAAATAGAGCAGAATACCAAGCAGGTATTTACAATTTAAAAACTGCATCCAGTTTTGGTCACCACACTACAAAAGAGATGTTGAGATTCAAGACAAAATGCAGAGAAGGGCAACCAAGATGATTAAGGGACTGAAGGCTAAAACATATAAAGAACAGTTGCAGGACTGGGCATGGCTAGTCTAGTGAAGAGAAACATCAGGGGAGACATCATAGCAGTGTTCCAATATTTGAGGGGCTGCCACAGAGAGGAGGGGATCAAGTTATTTTCCAAAGCACCTGAAAGCCAGACAAGGAATAATAGATGGCAACTGATCAAGGAGAGATTCAACCTAGAAATAAGGGGAATTTTTCTGAGAGTGAGAACCAGTGGTGGGTTTCAATTTTTTTTAGAACCTCTTCTGTAGGTGTGGCCTGCTTTGTGGGAGTGGCTTGCCAGCCATGTGACTGGGTGGGAGTGGCTTGGCAGTCATGTGACTTGGTGGGCGTGGCCAACTTGTAAAATGTGGTGAAACTCACTTAACAATGCCCTTGCTTAGCAACCAAAATGTTGGCTCAGAAATTGGCATTTGAAGCATGAAGTCTTAAAGCTGTCAAGTTACAAGACTCTTGCACCTTTTAGAAAAAAAACCCCAGGGGTGTTCAAACTTGACAGCTTTAAGACTTGTGGACTTCAACTCCCAGAATTCCTCCTCCAGTCATGTTGGCTCAGGAACTCTGGCATTGATGTATGCAAGTCTTAAAGCTGTCAAATTACAAGACCCTTTCACCCCAACCCTTTAGAAAAAAAACCCAGGGATGTTCAAACTTGACAGTTTTAAGACTTTAAGGTTTAGATAGGACTCTTAGAGGCGGGTAGGGTGATTGGTGGGCGGGGCAAGTGTGGTGCAGATGGGTGGGGGGAGGGAGCCGGAACCAGTTCTAAACAGCATGGTAGATTTGTGGAACGTCTTCTATAGAAGAGGTTAGAACTGGCAGGAACCCACCCCTGGTGAGAACAATCAACCAATGGAACAGCTTGCCTTCGGAGGTTGTGGGAGCTTCGTCACTGGAAGCGTTCTAGAAGGGACTCGACTACCATCTGTAAAAAAATGTGGTAGGGTCTCCTACTTGGGCAGGGGGTTGGTTTAGAAGACCTACCAACTCTGTTAATTTGTTAAAGGTGCATGATTTCCATCCTAATCCCGAATCCAACCCAGGCATGAAAGAAAAGGCTTTTACTCCATCCAGTGCTCCTCAACTGCTCAGCCAATTCCCATCCATGACATAGGCCAGTAACATGGCCTGGTGTTTTTAACAGGCTCTTTTCCTTGCGTGACTGGTCTGTTCATTGCAAAACTGATCAACTGCCTTTGATGAAGATCAAATTTTCCTCTTTTAAAGGTAATATTACAGTCTCCCTTTTTAAGTTAATTTCTTCCTTTCACTCCACTTTTTATCACCTTATCAAGGAATCTGAAAAATCTTAAAATCTTGCTCCTGGCTGTTACATAACTGAGAAATTTAGTTCATTTGAAGCAGCAGGAAAGTGTTAACCGCTTCCCTTGCATTACCACCAAGGTTTATGGAACATACACGGGGCCTCTGCAAGCTCTGAGTATACAAACTTTGATAAATAAAGACCTTTCCAAACCATTATCAAAACACTGCTTTTATTTCCCTAAGAAAACCAAGTGCTTTTGGGTGGGGGTAGGGGAGTTACAGAATTAGGAATACATGATTAACATGAAATAGGTTGAGTGAAGGAATTTAATCCAATTTCTTGCCTCACACTCTCTTCACCACTTGTGAGAAAAATGGACTGTAGCTTAAACTATAACATTTTAATTGTTCCTGTTTCAAGATTATTTTTAAAATCTGTATTTATCAGATATCACTTAAAAAATAGGTACCTAATACTGTGGAATTCGAGAAAAAATATCACAATGATAGTACTTTTGTTCCTCTCCATATCACTTAAAATGGGTTATGTACACCAGGACACACAATATTTGCCAAATAACAATCACAGAAATGCATTTGAAAAATTCTTTTTACATAAAGGTTGAAACTGGAAGGTCAAGTAAAGCCAATTAGTTCTTGAGCTATAAGTCAGAAGTTGATAGCCACTTGTCGCTACCTTCCTCAATAGTTGTTTCTCACATGTAAACTATAGATAGATGCCATCAGCTTTACTTGAGTGAAAAACCCAGAGAATCTATTTGCTGAAGCACTATTGAAAAAAGTGTGGATCGTAACAAAAAAGAAGAGGAATATCTCTAAACATGTAGTAGTTTCTTTTTTCTCATAATTGTTATGCATTGAGAGGCTCTCATCCCATGTGAGAAAATAAGGAGTTTCAAAACAACACTTTCAAGGAGAACCTGAATCTTTTCTGAAATTAAGCAAAACTACTTTTTATTTATTTTTCTCCTTTTCTTTGATACTTGCAGAATTTAGCTAATGATCATCAAGTTTAAGAACATGTTGATCCATTGTCACCAAAACAATACACAGCTTTCATTTTTTCATATACTTTAAAAAAAATATTTATATACTTTCCCACTATGTTGATGTTTGAAAGGATTACCTCCTTAAATTGTACATTCTTGCAGAATAAATAAACAGCAGGTGCAGACCCTTTGGTGCATATGCACCAAGGACAAATTTCTTGTGTGTCCATTCACACTTGGCCAATAAAGAATTCTATTCTATTCTATTCTACTTCAACAATATGCCCTGGATGTCTGAAGCAAGGAGTGCTTGCAAATTGACCACCTTTTTTTTTACAAGTAAAGAGGAAAAAAGCTAATAATGTTTGATATCAAAAATGAAAGTGATTGTACTTATTAAATAACAGCTCCAGCTTAAGCACATGTAACAAACTCAGTTATCTAACAGTTAAGATTGTATTGAGAGAGGACGTATTGGAAGAGAGTTTTCATAGAAAGGAAAGGAAAAACCGCCCTGAATTTTAGGTCAATGGTTTTCGGATGTATGTACTCAATGATCAGTATGCATAGCTGCTCCATCCACTCACTTCTGAAGGTTTAAATTATAGAGAGTTGAAGAGAGAACTAAAATGAAGGCTGAAAACTGTCAGCGCTAGCAACTTTCACTCACAGAGTTTTTAAATAAGGCCTGGTGACCTCAAACTTTCTCTGGGACAAAAAGAAAAGAAGGGGGGGGGGAGAAACAGACATAAACTTCAGGGAGAGGTCATAGTAAGATTTATTCCCAATAAGAAAAAATAATTGAATGACTTGCCCAAGAAATAAGCAAACAAAAGGACATCATTTAGGGTTTTTACTAATATCTGTTAATTCATTTGATATGAAGAAAAAACACTTAGTCCTCAGATTTGTAGGTTGTCCAAGATAATATTTTAACAATCCATAGTTCATGTGTAGATGTCCATAGAAGGCATGCATTCACCAATAACGTGGACCTTTCCTTTGCAAACGTATTTCCAATGTCAACTAAATCTTTGTTTCCACCTTTAAGACCTGGGACATACCTTCAAAAACTATAAATTAGCTTTACATATGAAATAGCCAAATCTTTCAATGATAATCATCTGGATATCCTTGGGCGGCTAATGACAGGAACCCAGTCAGAAAAAGGCTGATGAAATATTTCATCTTTGTTGAAGACTTAGGAAATGCAGTCTCTGAAGAATAATTGAAAGGCCAGAACAGTATTTAAAATGACAAAGGGGCAAATCATACACCTAAACCTTCCCCAGTCTGCAGAGGCCAAGAAAACCTCTATGACAAGAACAGACCTGTGGATGTTAACTCCTCATTCATAGGGTTAAGAAAGCAACTAGGTTTGGAGAACCAAAAGAAATGAGATCTAGAATCTGGAAATCCCCCACTAATGATACTATTAAGTACACCTCCTACTTCATGCTACCATTCCCAACGTGTTTTATTTATTTTTTAAAAAATAGCTTTTTAAAATTAAGAATGGGGTAGTAGGTGATGTTTTTGTTATTCACATTTGTAAAGTAGAATATTTTAACTTTGCATTGTCCCAGGATTTTAATTGCTCTTTTCTCAGGAAAATAAGAATGGATCTAATCTTAGGGCATAATATATTATTGTATATCTTTGCCTGTAAAAAAAGAAATAGGGAAGAGTTTGATATAAAGACTTAAGCCCTTATTTAAAAATTTGAGCTCCCTCCATTTTACTAGAACATTATACTTAAATATATATATTATCACTACCTAACAAGGTGAAAAGATTGCTGGAGGGTCTCAGAAATCTTTTTTCCCCAATTTTTTTCTCCCCCCCCCCTCCTTCTTTTGAAGAAAAGAATGCTTAGTCTTTGCATTAATATTTTGCATTATATTTGCCTATTTTCTTGCTCTGCAATAATCATCTGAATTTTTGGCTAATCTAAAATATCATAGTTTGGGATAGGGCAATGAAGCAACATTAAAAATATTGGGCCACATTTTGGAGAAAATCTAAATCTTCAGCCTCATAGAAAAAGTATAATCCATGTCGGAATAAATAAAATGGAAAGAATGCAACTGGAAAAGAAATTATTTTTGCTTCTGACATTAGGAAGAAAATCAAAGACACCTGCCTCGTTTTTATTATGTTGATCCAAAAAGTATATTTTAAACTGAATGCAATCTGAAAAAAGAAGTGTAGTGGTGTTTTACATTTATACACAGGCATATAAATAACACACATATTAAATCCTACTGTTCAGTTCACAGGTTTGCATTTTCCTCTCTCAAACTGTAACACATAGACATAAAAAGTATATTTGTTTTGATGTGTTAGTACCAACTCACTAGATGAAGAGACTTTTTAAAGGTGTAGCACACTTTAAAAACTGTTTTGGCACCATGCAAACATTGTTGCTAGAACTAAATCATGTTGACTGAGAGGAATTCCCCACTGATTTCAAAGAAGCTTTCTTTTAAATAAACACATGAAATTTCACTTTTGTGACACATAACGTTTTTAGAGCACAAATTCACTTGACAAGTGGGATCTCTTAATATCACTTATGGAATTATAGTGAAGAGTTCAACCTGCTGTGCTGGATATAGAAATTCACAATTTACCTGTTTGGGTTTTTTTTATCTTGGAACGCAAAACTCCTAACAATGGCAGATAACATTTATGACAGGTAACTGATTCTGATTATCTTGATTGCAGTGACATTTTAAACTTTCAGATTAAAATGTTTGAAGCATGCAATATTTTTACAATTTTATATCTGAAATTATATCCTGATATAACAAATAAAAAGGAAAATTGGAATTGTGTAATAATTGTGAGAGCAGCCAGATCCTATTCAATATATACTTACTTGTGGAAGGATTTTGATATTTAATTTAATAAACTATTATTGAGGTAATGGTTTAACTAACTCCCTTCTAAAGATTCTAACCTATGACAAATATTTTCTGTTAAAATATTTCCTAATTTACTAGTCAGCAAAAAGCATGTACTGCAAATATATAATTCATGTTCTGAGAAGCTATGAGAACCAGAAAAAACAAAGCTAAACTTTTTCTTGTAGTTTTTAGTGACATTTTAGGAAGTTCTTTGCAGGTTTAGAAAAACAGCCGTTTTGGTGGGGAGGGGGTTTCTTTGTAATATATTTGTAAATCTTATCATTCTTCTAGAAATATATTGGTTGATTCAATATTACAGTATATAAGAAAAATAAAACTGTTGAAAAATCCTAATAACAGGCATATGAGCAAAGAGGCATAGAAAGCAAAGTTATGTAAATTGGAGAAACTAAGTAAGAAATTGGAGTAGAAATGTATTACTCTGACAGAATGTTGGCACTATTATTCTTCTGAGATGGTAAAGTTAAAATCTAGAGGGGACGCTTAAGTCGGCAATGAAAAGGAAACAGATTTTAAAGCAAAAATACTTTTTTAAAAGTGGGTAATTCAGATTACTATGTTTGCTGAAAAATAAAAGAAACTTGAGTTTTACTAAAATAAAATCAGCAGAATTCCAGTAAATCTCTCACCTTCCATTTTGTTTGGCAGCAGCACCTAGTCAGAAAGCTTCTCTCCAGGGTTCAGGGATTCCACTGAACTTCAGAAAGGAAGGAAGATTCCCAAATAGGCAAGTTTCAGATTCAAAAAAAAGGAGCCCGGTTGCATTGCAATAATGAGATGATGAAGACAGGAAATGGTTAGAGGTTGTGTAGAAACAGGGCGCCCTCAAGCTGTGAGGAAGGTGGTCCAGTGGATGTAAATCATATTCCCGAACCATGATAACTGTTGAGTTGTTATTATTATTCATTCCAGGCTACAATTGTTTTCCCAACTACTGTTAAAAGAAACATAATTCCTCTAGCCCTAAAAGTACTTTTTCATGATGCTTTTTTTAAAAAAGGATCTTGAATCTGATAGGGCTTAATTCAGTCAGAAAACATTACCCCCTAATCAGAAAGCCCTCAATTTTGTGAGACAGAATAAAAATCAATCTTTCTTTCTTTCTTTCTTTCTTTCTTTCTTTCTTTCTTTCTTTCTTTCTTTCTTTCTTCTCTGTCTTGGGATTTGGTTAAAAAAGCAAAAAAGCAAAGTTCTTCAGATTGCTAGTTATCTTAGATTTGCCACAGGTTTTTGTTATTTTAAATCTAAACATTGGAAAGCTTGGCTTGTTTACTCATAAGTAAATTTCATTTATAGTTACATCACTGTCCTATATCCAATATTCATCGCCACTCTCTGTTCCCAACAATCTATGCTTGTGGCAACAGCCCCACTTTGCAAAAGGAGAGAATCAGCCCTAAGAGGACGCACACACCATTGGCTAAGCCTATTGAGTCCAGCAGTCAACTGAGGGTTTTAGAAGTGGTATGTTCTTCTCCTGAAAATTGAGCATTATATGGGACTTTTGGCAGTACACAGCCAGGTATCAGGCCACCAGAGCCGAAGTTAATATGTCCACAAAGAATCCCAACATTCTCTGGAACCTAGCTGAAAACCAGTAAAGGAGAAAGGTAGTCATGGTTACAGTTGGTTGACAGTTGGAATGTCATGTGGGTAAGGAAGTGAACTTCTTACTCTTTTTTCTTCCGTATGGACCAAAGGCTGTCTAGGCCTGGGTAGGAGGAAGGATGGGCTCTCTCTTGCACTATGCAAGGGGGCAACACTTGGTTAATTCTTTTTCTCTGCATTGTCCTGCACCTATTCTTCCCTGCAAGGTTTGTGCTGAATGCTTTCATGGCCCCAGAGCAAGGTATATGGCATCTTATAAATTGTGTGTATAAGGCAAAGGTGGAGAACTTCTAAGGAGTTGAGTAACACTCTACTTCTTGATTCTCTGCAAAAGGCCTCCATATTCCTCTAAAAATGCTGAGAGCACCAGAAGGAACATGGCTCATTTGGGAGTGGTGGGTGGGAGGGTTCATTTTTCCCCAACAGAAGAGGGCAAATCATTATAGTTTAAACACTTCATAAAAGCAACGGAGTAATTTGCACAATGAAAAAATAATGTAAAATGCTGTGGATTTAGTAGCATATATATACATTCTAAGATTGTATTTAATTTGGAAAATGAGAGGTGTTAAATTATAACATGATCTAAAAACTGCAGGCCTTTAATGGAAAAGATATGTTCTTTAAGCACTAGACAGACAGATAGACAGATAGAGTATTTCTGTATATAACATATATCCATGTACTACGTTATTTATCCCGTATTTTTGCTCAGAAGACTTACTATTTGTTCCATTTCTCCCTCCTTCATTTCTTTTCTCTCTCCTTTATCTTTTATTATTCCTTTCAATATTCTTATGATTGAATCAACTTCTTTCCAACCTCGTCTATTTCAAGTTAACAGAAAGCATATCCTTAAAGTTTCTTAGAGCAGAATCCTTGATTTTCAATGTACTGGTTTTATTTTTCTGCCAATTCTCTGGACTATCCCTAGCTTCAGAAAAAAATTATGCACCATCTGTTTTATAGTTTTATTTATATTACATTTTTGTATTTGCAAATGTGTTTTTTTAAATGTACAGCCCATGATTAGGGTTCCACTTTTTTAAAATAATATTTTTTTTATTTTTATCTTTTATTTTAATTTCTTTTGAATTTATAGTTTATTATTGTAGATTTCCAGGATACATTGCACATGACAGGAATTCTTTATGGTGCCTCTGTTTGTTTAATTATTCTCTAATAATTTATCCTGATTAAGTTTTTCTGCTTAAAGTCAATATATGGAATTAAAAGAGCAATCTGAGAAAGCAATGCAAAAGATTCAAGACTAGATCTTTATTTCCCTGAACTACGTTGAATTCTATTTACCCTTGGAGTAATTTTGGGGGTATAGGTAATTTTTTTTCTTTAAGAAACATGGTTCTCTTTGGAGGTTTATCAGTAGTTTCCGAGTTAAAAGCTTCCTAAGTAGTTCTTTTCCATAGAGTTTGCTCATCGGTGTGAAGTCTTTGTCCCAGCCTGCAATTGTGTGGTGTAGGTTTTTGCTTCCTCAACTTGAATAAAACAATGGCAAGACACAAATGACATGTGCAATGCCCCTGATACATGTTTTTTTTAGAATCCTAGAATTACCAGCAATTTTGTGGGAAAGGAATTTTTAATACAAATGTTCAACCAGCTGTATTTATTTATTATTAATTTTTTAGATTTTTTTAAATGTCACCTTTATTATATTATAACTCAAGTCAGCCAATATATGTAATTATTGCTCCTGTTTTCTCCACAACAACAATCCTTTGCATTGGGTTAGGTTGGCTGAGAGAGTGATTGGACCAAAGTTATCCAGCTGGCTTTCATCTTTAAAGTGGGAATAGAACTCACAATGTCCTGGTTTTCAGGTCAGCACCTTAGACACTACACCAAATTAGCTCAAGCAAGGTTTTGAGGCTTTTATGATAAGTTCAACACATTAATGCACATTAACTCCCCAGAGCAGATCCATAAATACCAGATCTCATTCCCAAAATAAGCTACCTACAACCAAAAGCATCAAAGGAGACTTTCTCTCTTTGTACAGCTAGGTAATCTAAGAGCTAGATTTAAATTTTAATACATTAGAAATAATAATTTTCCAACTGGGAGGGATGGACCCTGAAGGTTTATCAATGCTGACTATGGGTTAGTAATCAAGCAGCAGTAATCAAGTACATCTGAAAAATACCAGGTTTGAAAAAGTATATGATTATCGTATCATCCTTCCTATCATCCGTCTCCTCCAACTTAAGACTGCAGGACTGTAACTTTGTTGCTTGTATTCTTACTATTTATATTGATATTGATTGTTTCCTGATTGCTTGTTTGTACCCTATGACTATCATTAAATGTTGTAGCTTATGCTTGACAAATGTATCTTACAAAATACAAATGTATTTTATGTACACCAAGAGCATATGCACCAAAGACAAATTCCTTGTGTTTCCAATTACATTTGGCCAATAAAGAATTCTATTCTATTCTATTCTATTCTATTCTATATGATGCATCTGAAATAACTATTACAAGTATGCACAGGTGGATTTTTTTTTGCTCCATATGATTTACATATTCATTCAGCTGCTGTCTGAAGAAAAAGCTATTTATTATCCAAAAACCTTGTTTGCAAAATATTAATATGGAGCAATAAAAGGTTTCAAATAGTAATACCAGTTTTTTAATAATTGGGTTTTTTAGAAGTAAGCAAAATCTTTCCTGATAACTCCAGGACAATGGCTGTCAGATAATGTATGATAAGCCTGGAAGCATATTATTTGCTTCAAGTAGGTTTGTCCAAAAACCATGGTATAGTGATAGCTTGATTCACAAGGCAAAGTCTATGTCTCCTCAACTAATGGGAGATTAAAGTAACTATCCAAAAATGAATTGAAAAATATTTATGGAAATTGTTTAATTCAGTAGTTCCGGACCTTTTCTTCACCAAGGACCCCTTTAAATACCATTTGTGGCCACAGACCATGGCCACAGAACCTCAAGACTTAATTCAAGATTTAAATCATAACATTTCTTCTAGCATTCATGAAACACCTATGACAACATCATTGTCACTGGTTTAATCCTTAATACTGCCCACGATGCAACAGCCACAGCAATTTGGTTCCTTTTGTCCTTCATAGTTATCTTGGCTTGTGTCTCACTAATAATCTCTTGTATTGCTGAGGCAATATAAAGCTTTTATCATTACACATCTACCTTCACAATGATGGTTGGATGACGCTAGATGACACTATAAATCATGAGGGAGGAAATGGCCTTCACTGAAGTATTTGATCTACATTTATTCTGAGTCACTTCCTTTGTTTCCCATGTGGGATTAATAATAATAATAATAATAATAATTTAAATTTATTAGCCGCTCCCTTTCCGAAAAGGACTCGGGGCGGCGTACAATGGAGTAAAAAACATATAACATTTACATAAATCCATGACATACATAAGTACAAAGACACACATGTTCGGAGGAGGTTAACAGATACAATACATAGACAATTAAAAACCATTAAAATACCCTAATTACAAAACCCCATGTACAATCCAAATTCAAAATGTTAAAAAACAGACAGTCAGGAGGAGTACGGGAAGATTACGGTTGAGCCAGGCCAGATAGTTGGAAGAGGTGGGTTTTCAGTTGTACACGGAAGGAGCGGAGATCGGAAGTAATCCTGATGTCCCGGGGGAGGTCATTCCACAGGGCTGGGCCCATCACAGAGAAGGCTCTGCTCCTGGGTGTCGCCCCCCGACACTGTTTGGCGGTCGGCACCCGGAGAAGTCCCTCTCTGTGAGAGCGGATTGGTCGTAGGGATGTGTGGGGCAGGATGCGATCCTGCATGTAACTAGGCCCTGTGCCATGGAGCGCTTTAAAGATCATAATCAAGACCTTGAAACGCACTCGGAAGACCACAGGAAGCCAGTGCAGCTCACGCAGGAGAGGTGTTACAGGGGAGAATCTAGTCCTCCCCATGATCACCCGCGCGGCCGCGTTCTGGACCAACTGTAGTCTCCGAGTGCATCTCAAAGGAAGCCCCATGTAGAGAGCATTGCAGTAGTCCAGGCGAGACGTCACCAGCGCATGGGTGACTGTGCGTAGGGCATCCCGGTCCAATAAGGGGCGCAATTGGCGCATCAGGCGAACCTGATGGAACGCCCCCCTTGCCACGGCTGTTACATGGTCATCCATGGACAGCCGGGCATCCAGGAGGACGCCCAAATTGCGCACCTGTTCCATAGGGGCTAGTTGCACGCCCCCAATGGCCAGAGATGGAAACACCTGGTTGAACCGGGGCGCCGGAAGCCACAGCCACTCCGTCTTGGAAGGGTTGAGTTTCAGTCGGTTGCCATCCATCCAGATCCGTACGGCCTCCAAACACCGGGACATCACTTCGATGGCCTCATTGGGGTGGTTTGGGGTGGAGATGTACAGCTGAGTGTCATCAGTATACAGATGATATCCCACCCCAAAACCACGGATGATCTCGCCCAGCGGTTTCATATATGTGTTGAACAGGAGAGGCGAGAGTACCGAACCCTGTGGCACTCCACATGTGAGAGGCCTCCGGGTCGATCTCTGCTCCCCTGCCAACACACGTTGCGTCCGGTCAGTGAGGTAGGAGCCAAACCACCGTAACACGGTGCCCCTGACTCCCAACCCCTCCAGCCGGTGCAACAGGATACCATGGTCGATGGTATCGAAAGCCGCCGAGAGGTCTAATAGGACCAGGATAGAGGAACAACCCCTATCTCTGGCCCGCCAGAGATCATCCACCAATGCGACCAAGGCCGTCTCCGTGCTGTGCCCGGGTCGGAAGCCGGACTGGCGCGGGTCTAGATAATCATTTTCCTCCAGGTGGCGTGGGAACTGCTAAAAAAGGAAGGTTGGAGACTGGACGGTAATTGACTAGGTCCGTCGGGTCCAGGGAAGACTTCTTGAGCAGGGGTCTCACCACCGCCTCTTTCAAGGCGGCTGGTAGAGACCCCTCACCCAACGAAGTGTTCACTAGGACCAGGAGCCAGTCACGTGTAACCTCCCAGGATGCCAGTACAAGCCAGGAGGGACACGGGTCCAATAAACATGTGGTGGGTCGCAGACGTCCACGCAACCTGTCCAAATCCTCGATGGCAACCGAATCAAACTCCTCCCAAAGCGGACCCTCAAGACTCGCCACGGGCGTCTCTACTGAACCACTGAAGGGGGTCCATCCCATCCGGATTTGAGCGACTTTGTCATGTAGATATTTCCCAAACTCCTCTGCTCTACCCTGTAAAGGGGCTTCCCGCGGCCTCTCAAACAAGAGGGAACGAGTCACCCGAAACAAGGCGGCAGGGCGGTTATCTGCAGACGCAATAAGGGCGGCGCAATGTTGACGTTTGGCCGCTCTTAATGCCACAAGGTACGTCCTCAAGTAGGCTCGTGCCTGTGCTCGGTCAAATTCGGAACGAGAGGATCTCCAACGACTCTCTAGGCGTCTCCTTTGGCGTTTCATCACCCTTAGCTCCTCGGTAAACCAGGGAGCCAGGGTGGTTCGTCGCCGCAGGAGAGGCCGCAAAGGCGCCACCCGGTCCAGGGCCCCGGTAGTCGCACTATTCCATGCGTCTACCAGGTCCTCCACTCGGGGGCGGGTCAAATCCACAGGAGGTGGCCCAAGCTCCGTCTGGAACCTATCTGGTTCCAACAGGCGCTTGGGGCGGAACCATCTAATACCTTCCGGTTCCGCCTCCTCGCGGTGTGGGGTAGCACCAGGGAAGTCCAGCCGGAGAAGATAGTGATCCGACCATGACAGGGGATTAATTAGTGTTTTTCTTATTTCTCACCTGGTAAGAAGGAGGGAGGGAAGGAAGAAGGAAGGAAAGAAGGAAGGAAGGAAGGAAAGAAAGAAAGAAAGAAAGAAAGAAAGAAAGAAAGAAAGAAAGAAAGAAAGAAAGAAAAAGAGGAAATAGTTTTATTTGATTAGTAATCTGAAGAGTTATAAATTATAAAATAAATGGATTTGTATGAATGTGACTTTGTGAAATCTACTAAAATGCAGTAAAACATGTATGTATAGTACAAATTGTAGCCTTATTGTATCCTCTTTCTTGGCTTGAATGTCCTTACACAAATAATTCATTTGTGAAACATGTTCTGAACATTGTATAGTTTTACAAAAAAAAAAACATTTTTTTAGTGAAATGGAAAAAAAATGCATCAGGGAAATTGATGTAATAAAAAGCAATATCAAGACAATTTGCATTGAGAAGTCTTTGGGAGATGTATTTTTAACTATGTACATTAGGAGAAGTGGTAACTAAAACTTTTTTTGTTTAAAAACATGCTAGAAATATATTTTTAAGTGGCAACATTCTTGAAAGCAAACATTTGCACATTAATTCCCAGGTCTAATCTGAATGATAAACTTTAATACTTTTATTTTCCCTGCAATAGGAAATGGAGTGGACGAAACACAGTATTCTGTTAAGTTAATTAGAAAGAATTATATATATGGCAACGTTAATCATAAAGGTAACATTTTATGTTTTTAATGAAAAACTAAGATGATGCAAAGAATGTACCTATATTCTGGAAACAGATAAGATCAAACAAATTATTGACCTATAAAAGGCAAAATTCTTTAGGGAAACTAAAACCAAGAATTACATTTTATGTTCTATAACTGGGGCAGACCCTAAGAGTTACTTATATAAAAATCTGAAATCCTTCATATTCCAGTCTCAGTTATCATTGTTAACGGAAGACTACCTGTATGTTGAAAACATTTCTAGAGCAGCCACTAGGTTCTCTTGGCTGGTAACAATCCACAAAAACCAATTGAAATGAACCAAAGGTGTTGGTTCACCTACAGGAAAAAGGCAACCCACAGTTGGGATGCCATAGCAGAGAAAGCTCTTCCCCATATCATCCCTAAACTGCAGGACATTGAAACTACTGCTGAAAAAAGAAAATCATGTGTTTTTACATCAGACAGGAAAAAAAATCTTTAGAGTATAAAGCAGGAATTTGGATCCTAAAATCAACAGAAATTAGAGTTAAGAAAAATAGGCAAATCCCTCCTGACAAAATATCAATTTATAGTCTCTTAGATCATTGTTCCCTAAGATAGTAAATCTGTTTGTGAGATATATCACTACAGACTGTAGGAAAAACCAAACGTTTTGCCTTTTCTACTACACAAAAATCTATTGCCATAAAGCAAATAAGGGTGGGTATGTGGATCAGTCCTTTCCAAATATTTCAAGCAGAAATTTCCCGACACTAGGCTTTGAGTATTGTGGAATTATTTTGTATTCAAAGTAATTGTTCTGAATGTGGAGCAATCCTGTGTTCAAAACATTTGCCCAAAACAATCTATTTCACAATCAAATCAGCAGTTTCACACTCAGAATAGGAGATTGTTTAAAGAAAATAGTTTTAAACAATAGTGGGGGAGAATAAGCTAAGAATATTTATTTATTTGTGATGGAAAACAATAAGGCCAATGTTTCTTGGCATCAGGAATGTGAAGATATGTGGACATCAGCTCCCAGAATTCCCCAGCCAACATATTTTCTTAAAATTCCCCCGCCACCAGTCATCTTAAAATTGCTGAGGTTGAGAAAAACTGATTTAGGCCAGCGAGTCCTACCACCAGCTCAGAATACAAATCCAAATTAAAGCATCCCTGACAGATGGCTGACTAGTCCTCATAAACATTTTCAGTGAAGTGAGGGGCCATCATTTCTCTGAGCAATTGATTACATTGTCGGATTGCTCTTATTCAGAGAGATGTAAGTTCTGCTTCACTGGATGTGTGCTCAAGGGGAAGCTAAGGGAAGCTTTAATTTTCTCTGTGTTGTCATTTTGCACAATAGCTATGGAAGATGCCTGTTTCATCTTCTTCTGCAGTCAATGTTTATGTCAAAGTGCACAGAAACAGCCCCTATCTTGTCTGCATGGATTTGTCTCTTTCACAAAGTGAAGTTATAGACCCCAACTATCTCTGGATTGGACCAGATGGACAGAACCTAAAAAGTAAGTTGCATTTTTTATCAAAATATTCATTTGTTTTGAAAACCTGCACTATCAAAATAGTCCTGCAAGCTCTATTTGTTCTCAAAACGTTATAGCTCTGTATGGCATACAAGGTACATTAACAATATCAGTAACAGAGGTGGATTCCTACCGGTTCGGACCAGTTCAGCCGAGTAGGTAGTAACTCGGCCTGCCTTGCCCCCAAATTGATTCTCTCGGCGGCGCCATAAGCACCGCCGTCTTGTTTTTTGCTTTTGCGCATGCACAGAAGCTTTTTTTCAGTACTTCATGCATGTGTATGAAGCATGTCCCTGAGCGAACCGACAGTAGCAGCAGCCGGAACCCACTCCTGATCAGTAATAATAACAACAATGCACAAAAGCTGTAAACATGGTGCTTGGGAAAATACGTTTTTTCCTCAAATTCAGCTGGTAGAGGTGTGAATCAGGAAGTGGGGATAGGAGAATCTCCAGCAGTCTGGCCAATTAAGAAAACACACACAAGCAAAGGTTGGAATTGCAGGAATGTGAATCCCATCAGTTTCCAAAATGCCTGTGGAAATAAAAATCAAGGAGAAGAGTCTTAGGAGAAAGAAAAATAGTTTAGAATGATCCTTGCTTTACAAAACCTGTTCAGAGGCCATTGTAACTCACAACAGTGGTATTTATGTCTAGTCCTCAAACTTATGTCAGTTGAAGTCTCCCTGAAGTCTTCAATCACAATCCAGGTACTTGGCACCTGACTTACAATTAATTAATGTTGCAGCATCCCACAGTCACGTGATCATCATTTGTGAGACTTCTTTCCCAGTTTCCTACAATCAAAATCAATAGGGAAGCTGGCAGGAGTTCACAAACTGCAAGCCTTTCTTATTTAAAGACCCACAGTGATTCATTTAACGATGGCAGCCAGAACTGCCAGAATTTCCATTGCAGTCACATATCATGCTTTATAACTGCATCACTTAGCAATGGAAATTCCATGCTCAATCACACACACACAGAGATCATAATATCTGAACAGTTATATACTGAAGGAGACAGTCCTCCTTCAAGTATTAGGAAAAACTACTAAGAGCCTTGAATGCCACTGTTAAAGAGGAAACAAAATTGAGGTGCCTCCTAAAAATGTGATATTCAACCTTTACTTTCCAAGGAGTGCTGTTTTAAAAGCCAAAGTTAAGATCAGGTTTATCTAAACTATAGCCTGCAGGCTGGACACACAGTAATGAGCCCCACAAGATTGTAAACTTTTAACATATGACTTTTAGCAGTAGTTACTCTATTCTATATTTTATAAATAGCTCAAGGCAATTCTTCACTCAGAGTAGCCCAGCAAACCAAAAGCTTAGACAGACCCAAACTTGAATTATGTTGACCTGGCTTCTCATTTTTGTTGCAGGAAAACAATATGTGAACCTCACAGAAACTGGAAAGCTGATGTTGGTTGGTTTTAAGGAGCACATGTCTGGATCTTATATGTGCACGCTTTCTTACAGAGTTTTTCGAAACGACATGCAAGCAGAAGAAGAAAGATTTAAGACCTATAAATTTATGGTTTATGGTAAGCCCTATTTTAGGTTGTGCCAAGTTGCTCCTCATTAGGATCTAAGCTTTAGATCCAAATAAAAAAACAAACATTTTAAAAAGTTTGGATTTTCGAAATATCTAATCCACCTTTCACCTCTAGTCTCCTAAAGAAACAATTTAAAACAAAATATTCCATTAGACATACTATTGTATGAAAAATAATAGACTTTGTTGGAAAATAAAAGATTCACATGAAAATATAATGAATTGCACAAATGCACTAATAAAAACTTTATCATATGCTATCTCTTTTTCTGCACTGGAAAAGATGTGCAGGCAATATATTTTTTTCTGCGATGAGTTGGAAAATAGTTTGGGGACAAATTAAGAGGTTGGTTCATATGAAAATATAGACTTCAGGCAAAGAATTCAGTAGGAAGTACTTCCTCCAGCCCACTCACAAAGCTTCAGGGCCAATTCAACATGATGGAAATATGTCCCAGTGTTTTTCTTATTCTTATTTTTTACCATATTATGTCCATATAAGAGTCTGAATTTGATTGGAACAATTGTATCAGAGAAAAAGGGTGCTTAATTTTTTCCCTGTGGGCCACTGTTCTAATCAAAAGAATCCCTTCCCTGTAAATATGTTTTCAAATGCCTATGCACTTTTTCCATTATAATGAGTAAACAGCTGAAGAGATTCTAACAGAACAAATGTTCCACTAGAACAATATTGAAAAGTTATTTTTCTCTATCTCAACCTTCTCATAATTGTTCTGATCTAATTAAGAAAACTTCCTCTTCTGTTTCTTTCCCAAGGTCAAAAACAATTTTAGGACCCTTCAAATACATACGGTTCACCCTTCAAATACATACGGTAGTTTGCGTGGAAGGGGAGATGGACAACATAGAACCATCATGCCACTAGATGGCACCTACTACCCTCCAAATAAAAATGCCCCAGATTTGAACAGCCAAATCTTACCATTTTCCCCCCTGTGAAATTATTATTTTGGGTTTCTTAATTTTTAATTTTAAAAATTGTGTATGAACATGAGATACTTCTTTGATAAAACATTATGATACCATCCTATTTCATGCCTGTATTTACATGATATCCTGCATTTCTTAATTGGTTAACAGAATCCAGTTCCTGCATTTCCATAGCATGTAAGATCTCATTAAATGTGATAGCATGACAATGCTAAAAAAATGAATTGTTTTCCACAGTGCATAGAACCAAAAAATATATCACTCCCATTTTCACCTAGTATTTTGTCTGATTCCAAGTAGCTTATGCTATTTTATGTGGCACTAAAAAACATAAGTGATTATGTATTATATTAAAAGCATAGTAATCTCTACAGTTGTTTCAAAATGATAAGGCTCCATTAACTCAAACCTTCAGCAGATTTTTAATTGATCCCTGCACCTCTGTCTTTTATAGCAACTTGAGCTGTAGATCACACTGGGCAGTTTTTGTAGTTCATACTGGGAAATATATACAATATAATGTAATGTTATGTTGTTATTATATTAAGTTATGTTTCATTGTGTGTATATCAATCAATCAAAAGCCAAGAACACTAAACCAGTGTGTCTCAACTTCATCAGTTTTAAGATATTGGACTTCAACTCCCAGAATTCTCCACCCATAATTACATCTTCACTGAAGTGCCTGTTTTTAGATTTTTTTTCTTTATTGTGACATCTGTATGCTAGTCCACGTATCCTCTGGAACATTCATATTTAAGTAGCATGCAGAAATCTATATATATAACAGCAAAATACCTCTCACGCAGCATCACAAAATCTTCAGAATTGTAAAGCCTACAAACTTGAAATTTGGCATGTATATTCGTTTTGGCTTCTAGGTGCTCACTAAGAAAGGATTTTTCAAAATGACCATCAGATCATTAGTATTTCTTATATTATTGTTAACCCACTCTGATGCTAAGGAGTTACATGTTCTACTCCCCCTCCCCACCTGAAAACCCCAACTGCTACTTGGGCATAGCCAGTGCGTGACTCTTCTAGCCTGCAGGCTGGGAGTTTGGAGAGGATCAATGGGGACTGCCCGAGGAAGAGAAGGGGATAAGATAGGAGGCCTCTGTGGGGCAAGACTGAGGGAGAGAAGGAGATAGGAGAGGAGAGGCTTCTGTGGAGTAAGCCTGAGGAGAGAAAGGGAGAGGAGAGGATGATCACAACTATTCAATAATTTTCAAGCTGTAAGTGTCAATTTATCAAGCCCGATCGCATAGTTTTGTAGCGGAGCACAGATATTCAGCTAGTGTATAATATACACATATATTATGATGATATTATTTTTTCCATCCTTCTTGAGAAACAATGAGAAAATGAAAATAAACCACGCTATTGAAATGGCTATCCCAAAGTAGCATATTTGTGTACTTCAACTCATCAGTTTGTCAAGATGGTATGTAGATACTTCAAAGGAGAATGCTCCAGATTTTTATTCTGTATTGAATTTCTAATGTAGATAATAATAATGTGGATAATAAACCAAGATTTATGAAGAGCAACAATATATTACTTTCCCAGCCACTTACATTCTATTTCTTTCCTTGTCCCATTTTTTGAAGCATATCGAGAACCAGACTATACTTATCGTATATCTGTTCACTTTACAACCAAAGAATGCAAACTAACAGCTAATAGACAATTCTTTGAAGAACTACAGAAAATCTTGAATAATCTGATTGATTATCTGAAATGTCACATCGTCGATTCATCATACAGATGTTTTTCTGTCAAGCGACCCAAACATGGATTAGTAGATGAACTATTCATTGTTTTTCAAGGTACTATAAAAATGATACTTACTTTTTCAGCATAGTTTTTCTCTTATCTGGACAGCCTGTGTGGAGCTGGATTGTGGGGGGGGGGGGGAGTCTCTGTTCAACATAACTATGTTTTCAGTGCCTTTCTTATTGATGGTATGATTTCATCAAATCATAATCCCTTTAATTTAGCTCTGTGTCCTTGCAAACACCCAATTTTATCCATTTAATACAGGCATAGCTGCTCTCCTTTTGATTTTTGAAGTGAGCTGCATTAGTTCTTCCCTTTGAAAATTCCAAGATTGTGTCATTCTGAAATATATTCTCTTGAATTCAGTCACAAGAGGTTTGCTATGGGAAATCCATGGAAAACTCTGAACAGAAAATTATTGCAGGCTAATTATTATCACCAGAGCTTCTACTGTATTTTGAAGGAGGGAGGACTGTCACAAGCTAAATCTTTTTAATTCAGCATCAGCAAAAATTCTATACATCTATTGAAAGTTTGGCTGAAGATGAAATCTGTTGCACTGCTGAGATGAAGTGATGGTATGACTAATCTGCACCCTGAGTGGAATATATATCTTGAATTCATTGCAATTTGGGGGCCATAGAAAAAATGGGAAATATTTCCTCAGGAAACTTTGACAGCCAGTATGAAAATGCTTCTTTCAGCTGCTGTCCATGGTACCTAGTCAGATAAATTGGGACTCTGATAGCTTTTCTCTTCCCACTTCCATCTGCTTTCACTGTAACAATTGGCTTTACATGTTTTGACCTGGGTAACTCAAAGATGAAGCTGGATTACAGGTTATGTCTCTTTTAAATTAATTGTTCTTCCTAGGAACAGCTCTACATAAGGCACAATTGTTATGGCCCAGGGAGAAATAGCCTTTGTGGCTGAAAACATAAATCCATACAATTTTGAGTCCCATTTCAATGCCCAGGTTTGAATTCTTTATTTTATTTAGGCACAATTCATATAGAACTATATTTTTATCTGCAAATGTTTATTTTCTTTTGTCACTAGTAAATCCATTTGCTCCTGGCTGGGAGGTTAGTTGCCGTCACATTACCACTGACTGTGAAGAAATTACCAACAGCCATGTACATAAGGTTCGAAATTTTTCCCGCAGACTTTTTCTGGATACTCAAAATACCAAATAGTTTAAAAGATGTTAAACTGCAGGTTGTGGTTGCAAGAACCTATCACAGGGCAGGATCTCCCTGGAGATTTAACTATTTAACTTTAGCAGCAAAATGCAGAATTCAGTGGTGGGGGTGAGAAATAGGGTATCAAAGCATAGAGACCTTTGAAACCTCAACAATAAAAATAGGTAAATATCCTATTTACCTATTTTTATTCCACCAATTAAAAAGAGAAAAACGTTTAAGCCTACCTTGTTCAGTGACACTGATGCATCAGCACAATTGCCCTGCATCCCTTAGAGTCTGAAAATTAAAATAATATTAAGTCATCCTGAACCAGATAAGCTGTGTTCCTGCCAAAATAGATAGATCATTAAAAAGTATATACTTCAACAAACAATGAAATGTCAGTCACTTTCTTCAGTGTTACTAAATTAGATTGAGGATCAGATTGCAGATCATTTTTCTGTAAGAATTTATAAATAACAATAAAATCCAACCCATGATCAGAGAAGTTCATTCTCTCATTGATTATTTTAATCAGCTTTTAGAATACCATTAAGATTTAATACAGAGGTCTTCAAACTTGACAACTTTAAGACTTTTGAACTTCAAGTCAGCTGGAGAATTCTTGGAGTTGAAGTCCACAAGTCTTAAAGTTGCCAAGTTTGGGGACCCCTGATTTAATGCCACCTTGGCATAGAAGAAATGCCATCATCCAGAAACATTGCTTCTGTGCCCCCATCCTCTAAACTGAGAACAAACTCATAATTTCTCACATAAAAATATATCAAATTATTCAATTCCATTTAGAAGAGATACCTGAGAGTAGCTGGGAGCGAAGATATCTAGGCCCCTTGAGGTTAAAATTAGCACTTTTAATCACAAAAATACCTCGAAATCTATTTTAAATCAATGCACGGATTTTATCAAAACACAAAACTGCAACACAAGCATTATATGACCTGGCAGCATTCCCCCATAAACAGAGAGAACAAATATCAGACAGGATTGACCTAAAGGCTTATAGAAACATCAATATAAATTGGTACAGCATTTATTTTATCCACCTGATTATTTGGGAGTGTGCTTCTGATGTATCCTTACAACTAATGTTCAATGGAGTTGGATGCCCAATAAATTTAAATAAATAAAGGTTGTAAAGTGGACTGCATAATTAACAGCCTTTCCTCCTGGAAATCTGGGAAGGGTGGGATTGGCCACATGAACTCTTCAGTTTAATTTACCTAAAATGTAGCCTAGAAAATCTCCAGGCAGTTTACCCTTTGATTGGCCTTACATTGTGTGAGCAAAATTTCAGGACGCTGGGCATCAAGGTTTATTTCTATGATTTCATTTATTAATGTTCTTGTTTTAATGTTTTAGGCTCGAGGGCTCATTGAAAAGTTTTTCTGTGAACAATGGTACATCTTGAAACATGAGTTTGTGAAGATCCCTGCAATCCATTACATAGATCACAGTTTCCAAGTCACTCGGCTAGACAGCTGTCGTCCAGGGTTTGGGAAAAATGACTTCATCCACAATGACTGTGCAAATTGCTGTGGTATTTATTTTATTCCACATGCTTATTTACTCGAGGACTCTGCTTTTGATTTATCCTCACAATCACCTTACCATTTGTGATTGGTCATAGTTTACATGGCAGTGGTTAAATCCTCTTAGCTTGTTGGTTAAATCAAGCAAGAGCATTCATTTATTTTGACAAAAAACATTTTAGGAAAAAAAAATTTTTTAACTGAATTTGATTTAGGGTTCAGGTTTTCTTTTAAGTTTACTGCCACCTGTTAAAATTGTCTATAGCTGCACAGTGTAATGTCCCAAAAGGAATTATATTAAATTACTACAGGTAGTTTTCAAATACTGTTTTGGGTTATCAAAGGTTCTCTGCAATTTTACTCAGTTTTATCACTAAGAAGATTATTCCACTGTACCAAGATCTTTTTAAATCTTATTATAGGCTCTAGGCTATATGTTTTTTCTGCTCCTCTCCATTGTGTCAATCAATCTGCTTATTTCCATTTGTACACAGCTCCTCTTTGTGGAGACAGTTAAGTGACTAAGTTCTGGCCTCCTGATCTCCTATCAAGATCTTACTGTCTAGCCCAGTTGTCCCCTTTTCTTCCTTGTTATCTTCCTTTGTGAGCTCAATTCACTGTGTGTTTTAGCCTTTCTATTTTCCTGCCAATATCAGCTACCTCCTAGTAATTTTCCTTTGTGATTATGCCCAGCTTCCGTGTTCTGTGCATGTCCTTTGAAAGCGCTCCATATATCCCAGATGGCTTACTGGGCTCTCCTCCCAACACCATCTTTATTATTTTTCTTATTGGAATTGTGTGTAATTGAACTTCCAATATTGCTAAGAGGAGGAGAAAGAGGAGTGGGAGGAGGAGCTAAATTATAGCATCAGACACTTTGAGCTTCATTGTTTTGTCAAGTTCCAACCTCTGGTGTTCCTCTTGATTGAGGGATTCTCTTTGTTCATCCCTCTCTATTCAATTTCAGAAGAATTCTTATTTTCATCAAATCATTTTTCATGCTCTCTTTTAATCTTATCTGTTCCCTCATCTCTTCTATTGCATTAATTGCATCTTCCTATTCTGTGTATACACACATTCTCTCATCTTCACTTTAGTAGCCATCATTTTCACATATGCATTTTTCCTCATATGCAGCCTTGATAGAATAGAATTCTTTATTGGCCAAGTGTGATTGGACACACAAGGAATTTGTCTTTGGTGCATATGCTCTCAGTGTACATAAAGAAAAAATAAAATATATTTATCAAGAATCATAAGATACAACACTTAGTGATAGTCATAGGATACTAATAAGCAATCAAATTATACTAGGAAACAATAAAAACAATATAAGTTGTAAAGATACAAGGAACATGCATATAACCATAAGTGGGAAGAGCTAGGTACTAGTAAGGATGAGAAGAAGAATAGTAATACAGTCTTAGTAGATAATTTGACAGTGTTGTGGGAATTGGTTGTTTAGCAGAGTAATGGCATTTGGGGGGAAAACTGTCCTTGTGTCTTGTTGTTCTGGTGTGCAGAACCCTATACCATCATTTTGAGGGTAGAAGTTGAAACAATTTATGTCCAGGATGTGAGGGATCTGTAGATATTTTCACAGCCCTCTTTTTGACTCATGCGGTATACAGGTCCTCAGTGGAAGGCAGGCTGGTAGCAATTGTTTTTTATCCAGTTCTAATTATCCATTGAAGTCTGTGTCTGTCTTGTTTGGTTGCAGAGCCAAACCAGACAGTTATAGAGGTGAAGATGACAGATTCAATAATTCCTCTGTAGAACTGAATCAGCAGCTCCTTAGGCAGTTTGAGCTTTCTGAGTTGGTGCAGAAAGAACATTCTTTGTTGTGCTTTTTTTCCCATATGTTTTTTTATTTTTAAACATAAAAGACAACATTAAAATATTTTCATCCATTACATACAGCATGTCATTTGGTTACAAGTGTTTTTGCATCCGTATTTTCAATTACATATACGATCACAGTTTTTCCATCCAATATAGCCAAAAACCTCACTTTCATTGTACAGCATATGTTCAATTACGATTAATATTTCTTTCTTTTCAATAAGCTTAATTCTCTTACATTCTTAATTGTCTGCTTAACAACAACATAACTTTATGCAATCATTGTCTCATTTTAAATATTTTTACAGTATAGAAGAATTTACCAAGTGTTTATGTTTATATATCTTTCACTACTTTCAACAGGATATCTTTATGGTATGCACTTAGAGTTATATATTATATTACCAATCTTCTATCAAATGTACATTGGTTCATTTATTATCTTTTTTTTGTTGTGCTTTTTTGATGATGTTTTTGATGTTAGGTGTCCATTTTAAGACTTGAGAAATGATAGAACCTAGAAACCTGAAGAGCTTTACCATTGATATTGTAGAGTATTGTCTACCGTATTGTAAGAGATGATAGTATAGGAAGGTTTCTCCTAAAATCTACCACCATTTCTACAGTTTTGAATGTATTTGGTTCAAGATTGTTCTGGTTGCATCCCAAGGCTAGTTGTTCAACTTCCCATCTGTATGCAGATTCATTGTTGTCTCAAATGACACCAATCACTTCTGTTTGTAAACCTCAGTACCTTAACAGAGGGATCTTTTGAGATGCAGCCATTGGTATATAGAGGGAAGAGAAGAGAAGTGGAGAGAACACACAGCCTTGGGGGCTCCTTTGCTAATTGTATAGGTATCATATGTGATTTTACCTAGCTTCACCTGCTGCTTCCTGTCTGTTAGGAAGCTTATGATCCATTTACAAGTGTGGTCAGGTACCCCTAGCTGATTTAGCTTAGTTAGAAGAATATCTGGAATGATGGTACTGAATGCTTACCTGAAGTCTACAAAGAGGAGCAATACATAAGTCTTTGGAGATTCAAGATTTCGTAGGATGTAGTGCAGAGTCATATTAACAGCATCATCTTTCAATCTATTTGCTCAGTAGGCAAATTGTAAGGGGTCTAACAGCAGATCCATGTTGGTTTCAGGTGGGCCAGCACTAACCTTTCAAAGGTCTTCATAACAACAGATGTCAGAGCAACTGGTCTGAAGTCGTTCAGTTCCTTGATGGAGGGTTTCTTTGGCATTGGGATATTAGTCGAATGTTTGAAGCAAGAAGGAACATAGCACATCTCTAGAGATTTATTAAAGATGTGGGTGAAGATGGGGGCCAGTTGGTTAGCACAAGCTTTTAAGCAAGAAGGAGTTATCTTCTCTGGGCCTGGTGCTTTTCCTGGCTTTTGTCTACGAAATAGACCTTGCACCTCATTCTCTGTGATCACCAGAGGTTGTGGGCCCAATGGGATGGGGTAGGTTGTAGGAAGCTTGGCTGATGTTAATGTGTCTGAGGTGGGCATTGTGAAGATGGGTGGCAGTAGTCAAATTATTTTAGTCAAATAGGGCATAAAACTACAGATAGTCACAGAAACTGTGGCTTTACATTATTATGCCACTAACATATAAAATATCTTTGTTCTAAATTCTGTAAATCAAATTATAGTGTTATTAAGAACGTAGGAAAGCTCTTTTGGTGTAGGGCTTCAGCCATCAGGCTAGAAACCAAGAGACTGAGTTCTAGTCCCGCCATAGGCAAAAATCCATCTAGGTGACTCTGGGACAATCCCTTCCTCTCAGCCCTAGGAGGAAGAAAGCAATGCTAAACCACTTCTAAAAACTTTACCAAGAAAACCATAGAGATTTATCCAAGAAGTCATCAAGTGTCAACAATGAAATAAAAGCTTAAAAAAAGGACTCCCTCAAAAAAAAGGCCAATCACTTATTCTGCACTTCTTGTCTTACCTTTTCTATTCAGTCCTGTCACCAGCATAAAATTTCTCCCCTAAAGATCAGATTCAGAATGTTGCATAATTTTCTTTCCAGATCATAATTTTCTTTCCAGATCATCCCTGATTGTTCAGTTATCATCCTCTTTTACAGCTTTCTATTTTTCATATTCACTCATAATGACCTAAGATCACACCAGCTCAGAGGTGGGTTGCTGCTGGTTCAACCCGGATCGGTACATGCACAGAAGTGCCATGGATGCAAGCGCAAGCACGGGAGCATGCCTGAACCAGTAGTAAAGAAATTAGCAAACCACCTCTGCACCACTTCATACCTTCTGTTATACTTTTCATCCCTTTCATTCAAAATTAAATCTTTACCTTTACTTCCCTGCATGTATTGATAACTCTACTCCACAAGATCACATCACCTTCATTCATATCTATTGCATCTTTCCCATCTCTTCAAGTTTCACTGAGACACAATATTATCTTTCTCGTGTTATTTATTTATATTCATATTATTAATTCATTTTATATAATTCAAACCCATGCATATTTCATCTTATATGGCCCATGAGATTCAAGTATTTCAAAAATGTCAACTATGGCCGGATGTTTTCCTTTCTCTAATTGACATACTGTTTATTTATTTTGTTTGCAGTTGCCTGTGACCCTGGGAGTTACAGCCCAAACAATGACATAACCTGCCAGCCTTGTACAAGCATCCGGATTAAACATTATGGAGCAAAATCCTGCTAAATAAAATCAAAATAAGAAAAGGAGAATTGCTGCAAAGCATCTTGTTATCTCATCATTTACATTTATGTTATGTTTAGATGTTATGCTGAATTCAATATTCCAATTGAAAAACAGTAGTTATGCATTTAGCAGTAGAATTATGTAGTAGAATTTACATCCCACATTATTGGCAACTGATAACACAGTATGAAAAATGCCAAACTTAATAATATCTAAAGAATATAAATTATATCAGTTGCTATGATCACTGAACAAGAAGTGAAATAGTTGTCTTTCATGGCTAATGGCTAATTAGCCATGCAATTCATGTGGTATGTAATTGAACTCTGTGATCTAGTTTTCTATGCACTATTCAGTAATTCCTTTGTCATAAGAAAGTCTCTGAATATTATCACATTTGCACTTGCATAATTTTTGAAGGATCTGCAAAGTAATCCTAAGAAAGCAAAAATTGGAAGAAACAGTTTGAATGCATGTTCCTAGAAAGTGAAAAGCAAATCAAGGTTATGGTTTAGTAATTTAAGAGAAAGGTTTATTTAGCCAGAATTCAGAAGATAGGCAGGAAAGGCTATAAAGAGAGAGCAAAGGCAACATGGAAGATGCTAAGATTAGAAATATTGTAAACAAAGAACAGGTAGAGTAAGAAATAAAGAGGAAACAGAATTTTTCCTTATCTGTTCACTGCCTATGGGAGTCGATAAATAGAGAAGAGGAAGTACACCTGAATCCTCCTCCAAAACCTGCTGGAAAAGATTGTGACTTTTCCAACCTATCAAACTTTGCAATCAGGGCTCTAATAATCAAGAACCAGTAGCATTAGTCTTGTTCCACTCTTTGAAAAAAGAAGGAACAGTATTGAACTTGGGGTACGAACTTAATAGTATAGGTTGTAGGCTTATCTTTTCAGAGGTTTTACCTGTATATAAGGAACAAAAAGGGAAGGGCCAGCGTGTAGCAGAGTTTAATGTTTGGCTAAAGGAGTGGTGTAAAAGGGAAGGCTTTGGTTTTATTAGTCATGAAGCCTGTAGCTGGTCCAATGAAAAACTGTACAAAAGAGATGGGTTGCACCCATCCAAGAAAGGAACTGAGTTACTTGGCATTAAATTCACAGATTTTCTTGATAAACATTTAAACTGAAGAGGGGGACAGAGAATTAATAGATACAGAACATCTCTGTCCCCAGCAAACTAAAATTCATAGGGTTATAAATGCATGTAACATAGATGTGTGTGTGGGTAAGATTATCACTCCTGCTGTCAAGCAAAACCAAGCATGTAATAGTGATTGTCATACCATGTGCATGAATCACACAAGTGGCAAGAAAATAGGGGCAGTCAGGCATAATACAGGTTATGTAGACAGTAAACACAAGGTCAATCAAAATGGACTCAAATGTCTATATACCAATGCACAGAGCATGAGGAATAAACAGGGAGAATTAGAAATTCAAGTAAAAGAGGGCAGATATGATATTATTGCCATTACAGAAACTTGGTGGGATGAAACTGACAAATGGAACATACAGCTAGAAGGATTTAAATTATTTAAAAGAAATAGACCAAATAAAAGAGGAGGTGGAGTTGCACTATATATAAGAAATAACTATGTCTCTACAGAAATAGAGCACAACAATAATGAGAACTATCTTGAATGCATTTGGGTCAATATTAAAGGTTGTGGGGGAAATGACATTGCCATAGGTCTATACTACAGGCCACCCAACCAAGCAGAGGAAGAAGATGAACTTTTTGCTAGTCAGCTAACTAAGGTATGTAGGAAGCACACCACAATAGTAATGGGAGATTTTAACTACCCTGACATCAACTGGGAAACAAACTCTGCACCAAGTGGAAGATCCAACAGGTTCCTAACAAACCTAGCAGACAACTTTGTTTTCCAAAAAGTAGAGAAGGAAACAAGGGGATCAGCCATACTGGACTTAATTCTCACTAACAGAGAGGAAATGATAGAAGGTGTTGAAGTCATAGGAACCCTGGGGGCAAGTGACCATGCAATATTGGAATTCAACATTATCCAAACACAAGTAGTAGAACAAAGTCAAACTAGAGTCTTGGACTTTAAGAAAGCTAATTTCAATAAACTTAGAGAGAGCTTGGGAAAAATTCCATGGATGAGAATCCTCGAGGGGAAAACAACTCAAGAAGCTTGGGAAATTTTGAAAAATGAGATTAGAAAAGCCCAGTCTAACACAATACCAATGAAGAAGAAAAACAACAGCTCCCAAAAGAAACCAGCATGGCTGCATAAACAACTATCTGACAAACTGAAAGACAAAAAAAGTAAGTATAAAAAGTGGAAGGAGGGGGACATAACTAAGGCAGAATATCAGCAAATAGCCCGAGCCTGTAAAGATGAAGTGAGGAAAGCTAAGGCTCACAATGAAGAAAGGCTTGCCACAAAAGTAAAAATTAACAAAAAAAGCTTCTTCCAACATGTTAAAAACAAGAAAAAAGTTAAGGAAACAATTGGTCCATTGCTAGGAGAAAGTGGCAAGAAGGTGACAAGCAACAGGGAGAAAGCAGAACTATTTAACTCATGTTTTGCATCTGTCTTTACACAAAGGGATAAAACAGTCCAACCTATCAAAAGCAGCACCACAAAATTAGGAACACAAATTGAAATAGGGAAGAAAATGGTAAGTGAGCACCTGTCTACCCTAGATGAGTTCAAATCACCAGGACCGGATGGATTACACCCCAGAGTTCTGAAGGAACTAGCAGACGAGATCTCAGAACCACTGAATTATATCTTTCAGAGATCCTGGAACACCGGGGAACTACCAGAGGACTGGAAAAGAGCTGATGTGGTTCCCATCTTCAAAAAAGGGAAAAAATTAGATCCAGGAAACTACAGACCTATCAGCCTAACCTCAATACCAGGAAAGATTCTGGAAAAAATAATCAAGCAACGAATTTGCGAACACCTAGAAGCAAACAAAGTAATAGCCAAAAGCCAACATGGATTTGTCAAAAACAGATCATGCCAGACTAATCTTATTGCATTCTTTGATAATGTGACAAAATTAGTGGACCAGAGGAATGCCGTTGATATAGTTTACTTGGACTTCAGTAAGGCTTTTGATAAGGTAGACCATAACCTACTACTAGATAAAGTAGAAGAATGTGGGTTAGACAGCATCACCACCAGATGGATTGGTAACTGGCTGACCAACCGCACTCAACGTGTAGTTCTCAATGGAACTGCATCTACATGGAGGGAAGTATGCAGTGGAGTACCCCAAGGCTCTGTTTTAGGCCCAGTACTCTTCAACATCTTCATCAATGATTTGGATGAGGGAATAAATGGGGAACTCATCAAATTTGCAGATGATACCAAGCTGGCAGGAATAGCCAACACTCCAGAAGATAGGCTTAAGATACAGAAGGATCTTGACAAACTTGAACATTGGGCACTATCTAATAAAATGAAATTCAATGGTGAAAAGAGTAAGGTTCTACATTTAGGCAACAAAAACGGAATGCACAGGTACAGTATAGGTGATACCTTACTCAGTAGTAGTAACTGTGAAAGGGATCTTGGAGTCCTAGTGGACAACCATTTAAATATGAGCCAGCAGTGTGCAGCAGCTGCCAAAAAAGCCAACACAGTTCTAGGCTGCATCAACAGAGGGATAGAATCAAGATCACGTGAAGTGTTAATACCACTTTATAATGCCTTGGTAAGGCCACACTTGGAATACTGCATTCAGTTCTGGTCGCCACGATGTAAAAAAGATGTGGAGACTCTAGAAAGAGTGCAGAGAAGAGCAACAAAGATGATTAGGGGACTGGAGACTAAAACATATGAAGAACGGTTGCAGGAACTGGGTATGTTTAGCTTAAGAGAAAGAAGGACTAGGGGAGACATGATAGCATTATTCCAATATCTCAGAGGTTGCCACAAAGAAGAGGGAGTCAAACTATTCTCCAAAGCACCTGAGGGTAGAACAAGAAGCAATGGGTGGAAACTAATCAAGGAGAGAAGCAACTTAGAACTGAGGAGAAATTTCCTGACAGTGAGAACAATTAATCAGTGGAACAGCTTGCCTCCAGAAGTTGTGAATGCCCCAACACTGGAAGTCTTTAAGAAGATGTTGGATAGCTATTTGTCTGAAACGGTATAGGGTTTCCTGCCTAGGCAGGGGGTTGGACTAGAAGACCTCCAAGGTCCCTTCCAACTCTACTATTGTATTATTGTATTATTATTGAATTTTATGTGCAAAAGTGTTAACTAAGAACACTCATTTGGGCAATTTAAATTTTAAAACTCGTTATTTGGAAAATTTGTCAAAGAATGGAAGGATTTAAAATTTAAAGGCATTTTTATTATCACACCACAATGAAAATAAATTGGGCAGCTCATAAATTCTAGAGAAATGAAAAGTGGACCTGACCACTGTTGAGCATCTTACTTCAAGGAGAGGGAGGGTAAGTGACTAAAACTGACAAATACAGTAAAATGGCAAACAGCTACAAAAACTCAGGTTAACATTTCTTATCATTGTCTGGACACTGCAGTAATAGATAAAAATCACATTTGATGTACAAATCACCATTTCAGAATACCATCGACACAGAACTGCATAAATATGTCTCCTTTTCTTAATTCCTAAAATAATGGATATCTGCTCATTTCCCTGTCCTCTTAGCATCAAATTGGGCAAATATGCCTTCTTTTTTCCATTCTAATAACAGAAAAAGTTATTTGTTCTCTTCTTTATTGGAAATCTAGAAAGAAGATTTCAAAAAATGAAGTAGGGTTACAAGTACTAAAGCAACTCAAGAACCAGAACCAAAATAAAGATGGAAAGGAGTGAGAAAGAAAATTGTAACAGATACTACTAGTGATTGGAGGGATAGGACATGACTTCACCACTGCAAAGCCACTCAACTGATTGTGTCTACAAGAACTAACCTCATTTCCAAGTAATGGCCAACAAAGTGTTACAGAATATAGTCCTGAATCTATGAAGAGATTAGACCAACAAGTGTAAAAGATATTGGTAATGTTGCTGAACAATCTTCTCAATCTGGAATGTGCTATTTTTTGTTTCAAGTTTCATGCTGAGTCTGGAAGTCAAACAGATTGTAGCATTTTACTCTCAGTTGAACATGTACTCATTACATAGGTCACTTGTGAAGCAGCTGCTGATCATTATTCAAAAAAGAAGATGGATCATTGCTACTTTCACCACTAGTTTCAGATATTCAGACATTTCTGAAATCAAATGAATGCCTTGGTGATACATCAAGAGAAGGCCATAGAACCTGTCTCTTGGAATTTAGGAATTTCCACACTTCACAAATCATTCTAAGCTATGGTGAGACAGCAGAAGAATTCTTCTCAATGTAAAAAAATCATTTTGGAACTTATTAATACATTTAAAGTAATACATTTTATTTGAACAAAATTTTCAATTAATGTTGTAATAATAAATTTCATACAATGCAAATGGAAACTTCATGTTGAACTCCTGGCTGATTCTTACAGAACCTTTGGGTTCCAGGAAACCGAGTTTGAATACCACATTCAAATCTTTTGATGTTCTGACTAACCCATTCTGATTTAAGAATTCTAGTTGATAGCTTAGTGCTGTTAGCTCTTCAAAAGCTATGGCTTGCAACAAATCATGATGTATAATAGAAAATGGTTAATGAACCTAACCTCTGACTATGGTCCGGTACCCTTTGAAACTGAACTTTTATTGGATTTTTAAATTGTTAATAGTGTGTTAATTAGGAAATATATTTCTCTATCCTTTTATCTGAGACTCATTAATATAGTAGATGAAATCAGAAAGAAATCTGTCTAGTTTGTACACCAAACACATCTGCTTTGCACATTGATTTGGACATCAATACCATTTGAGAAGTAAAATAATTTTATTTATTCTTCTTCATCACAATCACTTCCTCCTATGATATATGAGAATCTACTGAGTGACTATCACAAGCTTCTATCACATAAAATGAATGAAATGCCCAATCACGTAAGTGAACATTAGCAAAATGACCAATCGAATACAATAGTTTGAAGGATTTGTTTATTTGTTTGTTTGTTTGTTTAATCAATTTAAATAGCTATCCATCTCACAATACAGCAGTTCTGGGCAGCATACAACATTGCTGAAAACAGTTAATAAATACATTAAAATATAAAAACCAAACTAAAAACAAAGAATAATAGTTGAAGGGATGTTAAAAATAATGCAGCCATCTCACTGCTCCATCAACCACTCCATAGAGACAAGATAAACCTCCCTTTAGTGCAGAGAAGACTCCACGGTAGAAAGAAGTTGCCACCCACCACCACCACAGCTTCCTAGGTAATGGAATCTGTAATATACCCTTGGATCTTGTTAGCATGGACAGATAAAATCAGGAAGGGGCAGTCCCTTAAATAATCCTGTCTCATATCACGAAGGGCTTTAAAGGTCAATTCCAGCACCTTGAATTGGACCTGAAAATAAACTAGTAACCAGTGTAGCTTGCAAAGCAGAGGTACAACTTATGTACCACCAGAAACACACATGTGCTCAGACTGTGCATTTTACGCCAGCCTGAAGTTTGCAGATACTTTTCAATGGTAGCCCTGTGTACAGTGCTTTGCATTAGTGTAACTGGGAAAGGACTAGAGCATGATGGCCATGAGTAGGTCTCCTTGATCTAGGAACTGGCACAAGTGCTCCAAAGTTATGAAGTTGTGCAAAGGCCCTCCTTGCTCCACTGTCACATTGAGGTAGAGGATGGGTTGCCTTAATAATCATGTCTCAAAGATGTTTTTTCGAGCTTCAGAGCTGAAGAAGCTTCTTGGATTCTTGTCTCAACAGAACGTCTTCCAAAAAAAAGAAAAAAAAAGAAAGTCCAATTGCCTCTTGAAAAAGCACCTTTGGGACAACCATGATCTAGATGACTGAGAATCTCCATAGACATAACAATCATGAATTCTGATTATTTGTAGATCTCATGGTTTAAAGGAAAAACAGAATTTCCTTGTTAAAGTAAAAAAAAAAACCACAACTTTCAAGTATCAATTATAGTTAAATCAGCACATGAATAAATATAAACATTTCTATGCACTTACAAAAAAGAAATACAGAAATACACAGAGAGTTGTTCCTCAGTTTTTTCCAAGACTCTTGCTATAACCAAAATATAATTAATTTAAAATCTAACTTTGAACCTCATCAAGCCCCTTGGCCGTACGGATACAACCCACATAGATTCAATATAATATAGGAAAATTACTGAGAATTGTAGACAGTCAGGTGGGAAACTCAGCAGCTAATATCCACAATTTCCTACTCCTCATTATTTTCTCATAAGAAAATGGGAAACATCAGCCTATCTGAAACCAAAGAGAAGTTTTGAACCGCTAAGAACTTTTTTGAAATATTAGTTTTAGTTCACAGCCTGGTTGACCTTTTCCAGTTGCAAGGTAAAAATTGTCTTTTTATATTGTTTTAATTCTTCCTTCATCCACTTAGGATCTGCAGGGCATACAAGCTGGAGTATAGAGCTGCCAGTTCTGAGCAGGCATCATTATTACACTGGCAGGTGATGGAATCTGCCCCAGTTTCTAAATCCAGCCCGCAGATTTGCAGCATATCGAGGTTGAGATCAACTTCCTCCTCCATCAGGGAATGGGAAGGAAGAGTGAAAGTGCCACCTTCTTCGCCAGAAAGAATCCTTTCCAAAGTGAATTTCACCTTTTGAAGTGAAGCAGGAGAACAAATGAGAGAGAAAATGAAAAGAGAGGTAAGGAGACAGAGATAATGAAAAAAACAATTTACAAATACAAGTAACTGGCTAGCCAGAGATAGAGTCAATAGAAACTGCAACAATAATCATGAGATCTGCTCCTAGTTCTAAAATTTAGATTGGGCAGCTCATTACCACCCATGCTGGTCGTGATTATAGTCCAGGATCCCAACTCAGAGATGCTGAGACAAATGGAGATTCCCTGTTTTGGATCTCTCATACTGCAGCTTTTTCCAAATAAATATTTTGGATTGCAACTGACAGCCTAATGATATTTTGAAACATAATTTAAAAACAAAGGAGACACAATATAATTTTTGGATGGGATTTCACTGTCCCAGACAAACCCAATATATAATCCGAGAGTTCTGCTGGACTTACAACTCCTACTCAAAGAATAACTGGCAGTTGTGGCTACTAGAGCTTTTGCTCAACTTCATGCTGTGCACCAGTTATGCCCTTTCCTGGATAGGGACGCTCTTTAGTCAGTCATTCACACCTTTGTCATCTCCCATTTGGACTATTGCAATGTAATCTATATGGGACTACCCTTAAAAAGTATCCAGAAGCTTGAATTGATATATATTGTGGCCACATGAGCAATTTTGAGTGACCCAAGGATGGCACATATAACATCTCTGCTGTGCAAGCTACATTGGATGCTGACTTGCTTCCAGGTCCAATTCAAAGTGTTAGTTATAACCATTACAGCCCTACATGGTATGGGGCCATGAACTGTTTTTGCCCCATTAGATCAGTCCATCCCCTTGAGTCAGGCAGGGAAAGTATGTCGTGAGCCTCAACAGTTAAAGAACTGTGATCTGAAGGGTCCAAGAAGAAAACTTTCTCTTCCATTGTCCCTGCCCTGTCTGTCCTCCAGATATGAGGCAGGCTCCTAGCCTTCTGGCCTCAGAAATATCTGGAAATTTGGCTCTGGTGTCTTGCTCTGAACTCACGGAGGTGCCTGCAGCCATGAAACTAGTTAACATCTTGACGGCCTCCCCCCGCCTTTTTAATTTTGAATTTTAACTTTTCCTCCTAATATAATATTTATGCACAGTTTTAAGTTTTCATATTTTATTTCTACACATGCAGGGTTCCTCTGTGAGGCAAATGGGCAATTTCTAAATTCAGTGAGTGAGTGAATGAATAAACAAATGAGTGAATGAGTGAGTGAGTGAGTGATTAACCTACATTTCATGCTTCCTTCCAATTTGAGCCAAAGGCAAAAATAGTCCTTCTTTAGTCCTCTTTGCCCCAGGCAGTTTATTTCACATAGTTTTATATCTAATTATATTGAAGGAAGATAGGCTTCCTTCTTCTCTTGCCTTCAAAACTGTCTCCTGGCTAACAGCCCCAAGCCACTTCACAGAAACTTTAAGTCTTCCAACTTTCACCATCAAATTTATTTATTTATTTATTACTTGAACTTATTAGTCGCCCCCTCTCCCCACAGGGACTCGGGGCGACGTACAAAAGTATTATATAGCATACAGAGGAGGTAAGAATAAATAAATAAGTTACAATACCTAAAAAAGTTAAAACCCCAGTGAAATTAACCCTTAAAAACTAAAATTACCAATTAAAAATGCCCTGGGCTGGAGAGGTTGTAGTATTATGCCAGGTCAGCTGGTCGAAACAGGTAGGTTTTCAGCTTCATACGGAAGGAGCGAAGGTCAGTTGTTGTCCTGATGTCTGGGGGGAGGTCATTCCAAAGGGTGGGGCCCACTACAGAGAAGGCCCTACTCCTGGGCGCTGCCCTCTGGCACTCTCTGGAGGACAACCTAATATAATATTCAAAGTCATTCCAGACATGGAGAAGAACCTATAACTGGATAGGGACCTGCTGTTTGGAATTCCATGCAACAAATTGGAGCCTGGGGAAACCGCCAGTTTTTGCTTCTTCACCACAGCTGACAATTTCCAGCCACACCTTTGACTCATTGCTCCCTCAGTAGAAGCTGTGGTCCTTAGAAGCACAATAAATGAAAACAATTTTCTGAAAAGCGATTCCGGCATATGGCAGAAGGGCTTCTAGTGACCACAAGGCCACTAGGATGCCTAGTTCACAAATAGAGCATTTCTCTTTTCACTGAATCAATATATCTTCCAAGGAATTGGCACATCTCTGCCTAAATGCACCCTTTTATAAAACCTCAATGGAATTCTGAGGAACATCAGTTTTAGCTACCTGCTTTTTTAGGCATGCATGTTTGGTATGAGTTTGAAAAAGCATTGTATATTACAGCAAGTTAGAAAAAGATTACAGCAAAAATTTAAGACAGTAAGAGCTCACCATCTCCATTGGTTTGGCCAGTTGTTTCTTTTCCAACATTTTCTGTAAGAGGGGCATCATCTCATAGTCTAATTCTATTAATGGAAAAACAGAGACAGGTATCATTCAT